>NW_020622713.1:10455306-10457300 GCF_003573695.1 Papaver somniferum
CCCTTTTCATTGCATCTGCTAGGTAATAACAGATGACTCATTTGCATCTCAATATTACGAGTATATCTGCAAGCACATTGAAAAAAAAGAAGTGACACTTATATCTAAAATCATTAAAACAAAACAATGATCACTGAAACAGCATCTGATCAATACTATGAGTATCTGCAAGCACATTCAAAAAAGACGCAACACTTCTCTGTCTAAAATCATTAAAAGAAAACAACAATCACTTAGACAAAAACAAGAGTAACATTCAAGTTCAACAATAATGCTAATAAAGAAGCTCCAACATATGTTTAGTTATAACAGACTACTCATCTACTAACACAAACTTCGTCTTGTAGAATAAGAAATTGACAAACTGAAAATTGGGAGAATATCTTCATTACTGTAACATTGGCATTATACGTAATAACTGCGTGCACATTCAAAAGAGATATACCTTTTTGTCTAAATCAACCTTCATCCTGATTTACTACCATTTCTCTCCCCATCTGACCAGTCACTCCCTTCATCCCACCAATTTCCTCATCGTCAAAGGATAGTCGGACGAAGTATAACGATCCTCGAGTTCAAATTTATCCCATCCACCCATGTTTATGAATTCCTCCGGGAGAGCTGCTATTTCTTTCACCTTGGCCTTCCAGTCTAACTGTTTAGTGTTCACATAGTACTTCACATAACCATAGTTAAGACGATCTTTTATGTCAGCAAGTGACTTTAAGGCGATTGATTTGACTTCAAGCACATTTTCCTCATTGAAGTCCCGAAATATGACTGTCATATCAATTTTCCCAGGTTCGAGCAGCGCAAGATTAACAATCTCAATGTCCCTTAGTGGGAACACAGTGAAAGGCTTAGACACTTCAGGCAAAGGCCCTACAAGAAAAATTAGGTCATATGAAGTCAGGGCAAAGGCGGTGTCTGAGCTGACTGTTGATCCCTTCCAGTGAATAACCCCTTCATACTTCTTGTCAATCTCATCAAATAAACTAGGTGATGTAGGCAGGGAAATCCATCGAGCATGAACTTCCTCGACAAACTTCTTTAAACGTTCATCATCCGAGCTGTTTTGCTTCCCTTTCTCAATCTTATTTGAATCATGATCAGACATCTTCTGTCCCCGAGGGCATTTCACCAAATGGAATTCAATATCTTTTGGCTTTCCTGTCCACTTCTTCAAGGGGCGGTGCAAGTGAAAGTGTAAGAGAGGCGTCCCACCCTTGCCCCCAAGTCCGAAGAAACAACTTTCGATATCGTCAAAATAAAAATGCTTACGGAAACCAGAGGCCGTATATACAAACCCGTTTACATGGACTTCAAGGGTACCGGTAATGGTCGCTCGTTTTCCACCTTGGCCTCCTAACTTGGGAAAGATAATAACATCAGTTAGCCTTATTACCCGGTGTTTTTTTTCTTGCACCAACGAATTAGTTCCAACCAGCGGATAAAATATCTCAGAACTATCTGCTCCGCCGCACTGAGTAGTAGGACCCAACAATCTTTCTTTATCATCCATCTTCAACCAGAGAGCAAGTATTGCCTGATTTTTCATACGCATCTTCTCCCTTTCATCCTCCGAGAATGTTCCAACAGATGGAATACTTTGGGGATTTTCCAATAGAAGTGCCATTGGAGTCTGAAGTCTGCAAGACATGATAAAAAGAAACAGAAAACAATTTAATCCGTGGGGAAAAAGTGAATCTCCAGAAACATCACATAATGTTGCGTCAAACACAGGAAACATCTATCTGATTGCCAGTAGATGAAAAAAAAGGATGAAATACCAATACGTATCATGAGATTAACTAATGTACCAAGAGATAAAGTACTGGAAACAGTTGGCTTTGACGAGGAGTTTAGAGATTATAACCAGTAGGAAAAAGTACAGAATTGTCTGATCTAGAAGTCTTGTGTTTTAAGATGGTGATTGAGATAATCAAAGACTGGACTAAACACTCATGTAATCTGTGTAGTGTGAGACGCTAGGC
>NW_020622713.1:10457937-10475443 GCF_003573695.1 Papaver somniferum
CAAAATCAAAATCAAAAACAAAAACAATGGGGAATCGAAATTTTTTAGTTTTGAAAAAAAAAATTATTCTCTTCTTCTTCTCTCTTTCCTTGACGTTCCTCGTTCGATTGAAAAATCATTATTAACCATCAAATGAGTTGAAAATGGAAGTTGCAGAGAGAAGTTCGGCTACGAATTATGTGAAAAACTTTGTCGAACTAACCGAGCGTAATGGAAATGATGAACATGAAGAACAGTTTGGCTATTTCGCAAAAAAAAAATCCCAACCAAACCTTAGTTCGGTTAGTAGCAAAAAACATTTCCCAACCCAAAAAACATTTCCCAACCGAACCTAATAGTTCGGTTATTTGCTAAAAAAATTTCCCAACCGAACCTTAGTTCGGTTATTTCGCAAAATATTACCCAACCGAACCTAATAGTTCGGTTAGTTGCAAAAAAATATTTCCAATGGTTCGGTTAGTTGCAAAAAAAACATTTCCCAACGGAACTGGTCGGTTCGGTTACGTCACAAAAAATGTTTCTTAACCGAATTTTAAGTTCGGTTTGATCGTAAAAAGTTTTAAATATTTTTGTAACCGAAGTATTTAATGGTCACACCAAATATATAGTTCGGTTTGATCGCAAGGAAAATTTTCATTGTAACCAAACTTCTTCCTGGTAACTAATCATTACTAATCATACTAATCATTGCTAATCACTAATCATTAAGTTCGTTTTTGGTCATAAATTTGGGTAAACGAACTTAATCGCAAAAACATTTAAAATTTCTCGCAAAGAAAATTTTCCTTTTTTTTTGTAATAGAGCTTCTTAATGGTAACTAATCATACTAATCACTAATCATTGCTAATCATAATAATATTAATTAATAACTAACTAATCATTAAACTAACACATTTAATTAAGGACAGTAAATTTGGTATTAAGAAAAACAGTTAGATAAGGGGTGACTTAGGATTACTTATAATGTCTTGCCTAAAATAGAATCATGGTCCCCACAAAAAAATCATGGTCCCCAAAAAATGGTTCTATATAAAGGATAGGGAAAATTATACTTAAGGCCGAAAAAAATAATATTCTTGTTGTTAGGACCACAATTAATTTTAGTTCCATGACACCCATAATAGTCCACGAACCAAAATCTAGAAGAATGAATTGTACATTGTCTGTGATGTTATTGGTAGTCTGTTTCACAATTGTTGAATGGTGTTAGAAGCCTAAGAGTTTCCTATATAAAGGATAGGGGAAATTATGCTTAAGGCCCGAAAGTTTATCCAAAAGTTTATGTTGCCAAATGGTGATTTTTAAATTTGAACGATTTCAACGGTTCGCATAAACTTTTGGATTCTTATATAATGTTGATCGGTTCGTCCACTTGATGATGATATCTTAATGACTTCTTGTATCACCATTGAAAGTTATTTTAAGCATGGTGTGAGTTCAGATATTAACAACCATGACTTATATCCAGAACTGAAAGTTTTAAAAAGTTGTATGCCAGCCCAAACCAGTAAAGCAATTGAAGTGTTGAATTTCTTAAAAGATATGAAATGGTGTTATCCAAATGCGTTTATATCATACCGAATTTCATTGACAATTCTAGCGGCTGTTGCCTCAGCCGAATGAAGTTTTTCGAAGTTGAAGTTGATCAAAAGTTACCTTCGGTTGACGGTGTCACGAGTAAGATTTAGTGGGTTAGCAATGTTATATATTGAGATTGGGATGTTCGATAATATTACTGACGATCTCGCATCAAAAGGCAGGAAAAACGGTTTTTGTCATGCGACAAGCTATTTTCTTTGTGTTTTTAGCCTCTTTTTTTTGGCGGTTCATATCTTTTGACAATCTGTAATATAATTTGTACCCAATTGAAACAAAAAAGTTATTTTTACTTATATAGGCCCCGTTTCAGTAAGTTCTCCTAGGGCCTCTAAAAACATTGCTACGGCCGTGACTGTGGGATCAGGTTTACTTTCCCTCACATGAAAATGATAATAAGAACAACCCAAAACATATTTTTGGCTCTAGGGTTCGGCTACGATGGGTATGTGGCATATACTTTGTGTATAAGGCCCTGTTGTTCGATTGACACCTCCCCAACTAATAACTCCTGGTCAGAAAACGGTTTTCTATATGTTTAGTTATTGAATTTTAATTTTGCTAAATGAAATTGCATATAATTCAGGGAGGTCAATGTTTTTACTTTCCACAAATCATTTCGTACAATTCATGTTAAATCCTCTTTAAGTCAGAATTTGTTCAGAGTCGTGCTGTGACGAGGTCACCCTCGCGACAGCTTTTATAAGGGTGCATCTTCAGGCCGTTAGTTATAGCATCCAAGATGAGAGAAAATTTAATAAGTAAATATTTATAAAAAAAAAATTATCATTATTTTTTACACATCCCTTCATTTGATTTTTGGTTCTTTTTGGTCCGTCTAAAAAGGTTAAATCTATACACTCGGATTCCTCCCCTTTTCTTCTTATTTTGATTTTTTCATCTTCTTTCTTTGGTAAATCTTTTATGTGCATACGAATTAAGAAACAAATCAAATTAATCAGGTTTATGGAAACTGTAGCTTATTTTAGAATAATCACTATGCCCTTGTATATGATAAGCTACGTACATATCTGTCTTTTTATGAATTATTATGAAAAATTTTGGTCAAAAGGGGAATCGATGAACATATGGGAAGATGGAAATACCAGGAGCCAATAATCCTTGTAGCATAGGCATGGAGAAAACTATGACCTGATTTGATGATATTTGCACCTTTAACAGCCATGGTGTTGTTTAATGGAAGAAAGCCGATTATGGCTCTAGATTGATAGGAATGTAAAAGAATTACAGCACAAGGATAATCGTCTTGACAAACATATGATCTTAGGTTACATTTGCATCTTTGTATTTTTTTTATTAATTATACGAAAATATGTAAATCAATAATTCATAATTATGTTAAATATAGTCATATTAAGGCAGAGAATGATCGGAATCTTCTTTAGAGAATAGATCTAATCTTTTAGAGGGACTAAGGAGGAATAAATATTAAATAAAAAGATTGTACAAAATAATAATTAAAAAATAATTAATTATAAAAATTGATTAGTTAAATTTTGGCTCAAGATACGTATACATCTTGGATGTCATATCTAAGGGTCAGAAGTTGCATCCTTATAAAAATTGTCACGAAGGTGACCTCATCACAGCACGACTCGTTCAAAAGCGAGCAGTTTAGAAGATAGACTTGATGTAGGACCTGACAGATAAGTGGAAGACATATTAATATGATTATATTCAAAACCTCTCTGACTAGATTACAAAAAAAAAAGCTAAATTAGCTATTATGATCATACTGGGTTAACGAATCCTGATTTGTTTCAAACCAATACACCATTTTATCAAACAGCTAAAAATGTAATATTCATTTAATAAATAAATGTACGGTGCTAAGTGGTGATATCTAAAGATTTAAGAAATTTCCAGATAGTTTGATAAAATATATTTTTGCATATAAAAAATATACTTTATAGATTTACGAACATTGGGAATTAGATGATAATTTGGAGTTAGGAAATTGAGAAATAGTTTTTAGGTAGAAAAGTTTCTTGAGTAAATAGGAATTAGACGACAATTTGGAGTTAGGAAGTTGAAAAAACGAAAATTTATGTTCAGATTGACATGTAAAGATAGCAGAAAAGGGGCCTCATACTCCCCATACCCACTGTAGCCGA
Organism: Papaver somniferum; assembly: GCF_003573695.1. Taxonomy (NCBI): domain Eukaryota; kingdom Viridiplantae; phylum Streptophyta; class Magnoliopsida; order Ranunculales; family Papaveraceae; genus Papaver; species Papaver somniferum. The sequence goes on from NW_020622713.1 coordinate 10,461,670, forward strand.
ACCGACAGAGTTGTACTTTGTGAAAACTACAGGGAGACCCATTCTCCCTGATGTTTCTACTGTGAAGACCACGCTCCCAAAACTACAGGCGCGCACCCAAATTCTGGAAAAAAATTATTCTCAAACCCAAAATATATAAAATTCTGTTTTTGTCTTTTTTTTTTCTTCTTCTTCGTCTTTTTTTTTTTTCTTCTTCTTCTTCTTCTCCACTATACCTAGATCTCAGAAAAAGGGAGAGATTCGATTGATTTCGAGAACAAATTCATGCCTAAATTCGATTGATCTCAACAGCAGCACCAAATCGTCTTCTTGTTCGAATTAACGACGAACACTCTTAGTACCGATTCTCTTCATTACAATTTAAATTCACTACTGTTATTAATGGTAGCAGCAAAAATCCCTAAATGGGTTTGTAGAACACGGTTTGGTCACCATAGATTTATGATCAAAACTTGTTTTCAATGAAGATTTTGAAATGAATTTCAGATTTTTATGAAACTCTCAGCCGTGAATTGAGTTGGAGTAAGCAATACTGGATGAGTTGTGAAGAAGGTTTAATTGCAGATGATGGTGTAAATACATGAAAGAAGATGATGGTCTAAATACATGATTTTGACCAAGAGCCCCCGAATAACTGAAAGATAATGGTTTGTGTGGGAGTTAATGAAACATGAAAGAAGATGGTGATGTGGTTATGACTGCATAACATGTCATTCAGTCGAGAAACTGTCTGCATAACATGTTATGCATTCGTGAAAATGGATGCATAACCTGTTATGCATCTACAAAATTTGTTGCATAACTTGTTATGCAGTCCAGAAAACCTGCATAACCTATTATGCAGGTTTAATTGCAGATGATGGTGTAAATACATGAAAGAAGATGATGATGTAGATACATGATTTTGACCAAGAGCCCCCGAATAACTGAAAGATAATGGTTTGCGCGGGAGTTAATGAAACATGAAAGAAGATGATGATGTGGTTATGACTGCATAACATGTCATTCAGTCGATAAACTGTCTGCATAACATGTTATGCATTCGTGAAAGGTTACACATCTACAAAATTTGTTGCATAACTTGTTATGCAGTCCAGAAAACCTGCATAACCTGTTATGCGTCCGAAAATATGGCTACATAATGCATTATGCAACGAGAAAGTAGATGCATAACCTGATATGCATCCGTAAATACGGATGCATACTGCATTATGCATCAATTTTTTATATGTACGGCTAAAATCAACCAAAACAATGGTTACATAACTTGTTATAGATGCATAACTTTGTTATGCAGAACATAACTTGTTATGCAGTCGAAAAAATGATTGCATAATTCGTTATGCGTCTGCAGAATATGTTATGCATCGTTTTTGGTGACTACATAATGGTTAAGTATCAAAGTTTTCAAAAAATTTCCCTAAAATGAGGATCACCTCCGATTTTTTCGTTAAAAACAAAAATTTGATATTCTTGTTTGTACTCGTTGCGTAGCTCTTTTAAAAAGATTTCCAACGATATAAAATTTGTAAAATCTTAAGGCGCGGATTTTTAGATATGTTATGTCCAAGTTGCGCTGCCAATTATACCCCTGAAAAGATAGTATGCATAATTTCATATAATTATGGGTGTCACGGTATACAAAATTAATTGTGGGCCTGAGAACGAGAATATTATTTTTTTTGGGTCTCCCCCTAATTTCCCCTTGTACTTTCCAGTGCCTCTGTCACGTATAATGCTTATACTCGGCCCAATAGACGGATCGTATGAGGCTTTTTGTGTTGGTCTCCGTCTGCCAAAATTTTATGCTTTATTCATGGTGGATACATTGCTCTGGTGAAGTCATTTATAAAGGTCCTGGCATAGATATGTGCACATAGTCAAAAATTTCCTTGTGGGATCATAAGCTTTGTTTTGGTTTTCTTCCCATTGACAGTGTTCGATGCCACCTTGTTGCATGATTTTGTGCCTTTCAAACGAACCCTGATTTTAGGCATACCTAAATTTTTCTAGGAATACAAAATAATAGTCCCATCTTGGGTGACCTTATAAGGGGTACCCTATAGGTAGCTCAATTACTTATATACCCTTAATACAAAAATCTAAAATCAGTTTTCTAAAAAATCAAAATCATCTCTTCTTCTTCCTCCTCCTCTAGCCGAACTCTTCATGCGAAAAAAAATTCATCATCGTGATTAATTGCCGATTCGTACAAATTTGATCGTCGATTAAACTCAACCACATAATGACTCGTACAAAGAAAAGTAGGGACTAGGCAAACCAAATCGTCTTCTAATCCATCAATTGAAGAAGAAGAACCAATCAAAGATGAAGGTGTAGAAATTGAAAATCAACCACCAATTGAACCAGAAGTTGAACCAACTGCATATCCAACTACGGAAATGAGGATAAGAAAGTAAGTTTTACAAACCCAATCTCCTATTTGCTGTTTTTCATCGATTAAATGACAATTACAGTGTTGGGTTCGGCTCAAAATTGAGTTGTGTTTTTAGCCGAACTGTTCTTCACAAAAGCTTCCTGTAAGTGTATATGAACAGTTCGGCATGAAATTTCAAGCCGAACCTAATCACAGATAGAGATGCATAGGGGTTCGGCGTATTCGATAATCATAATAAGTGTTGAACCTAGCACATTTAAGAGGTTCGGCTATTACGATATTCTCAATATGTGCCGAACCAATAACAATATTTTAACCCAAAAAATAACAAATTGATGTTCTTCTCATACGATTTTCGTAATATAAGCCGAACCAGTAATTATTTTTTTTCCGGGCTATTCAGGATGTTGTTCGGCTTACTATGAAACTTTCATATAAGCCGAACTAGTGTCTAGCAAAAGGGTTGGAATTGAAAATTATAGGTTCGGCGCATGCTGTAAACAGATTCAGTGAGCCGAACCGTTCATCAATTGGTAGATGAGCCGAGCCTCAACCTGTTTCGCCGAACCATGATCCAAAAAATCATCTAAAGAACCTTTATAATTCTGAAAATTATATTAATCACTAAACAAAATATTTTATCACTAATCAATATTACTAACACTAATACGTAAAGGGCAGATTTGCCATTAAAAAAAATTTGGGTTAAGGGGTAATTTGATTTTGCTATTTCATAACCTTTTTTTGTCTTTATGCAGTATGCCTAGTAAGATTTCAGTATGCCCAAAATCAGGGTGAGTAATCGCCTTTGCAACAAATATATCTTCAAGCCATATGCCAGAGTGGTAGTAATGTCCTGGCTCAACACTATTAAAGAACAAACAAATAATGATAACTAGTATCTTCGGTGTATGTTGAATGTGGACTAGAAAATAAGCCCAACCTTTTTGTATACTTGTAGGAATGTGATTTTTTAACGAATACACCCGAACAGGGTCACGAACAGCTTGTACTTGAAGAGAATTAGTGTGTCATCATATGCACCATTGGAATTAGGGACAAATGTTAAAAAATAAAATAATTCACCCAGTGCTTTTCTTCACCAACAGTGGGCAAGCTGTTCTGCTAAATTGATGTTTGGTTTGGATATGAGCGCAAAGTTCTCCGAAACCAATCTAAGAACTTGGAGGAGGAGATTTGTTGAAGTCACGACATTCATAATATTCACGCAAGGAATAAAGCGAGGCACTTTTGAAAACCGATCAATAACCACAAAATTAATATCATGGGCTCATTAAGTTCTTGGCCCATTGACAAACCTTCCTTGAGGGCATCTGGAATTGGAAGTTTAATGTACTCCCTCTGTTTTTTAAAAAAAAAATATGCTAAATTGAAAAAGCACAGTAACTCTTTTATAGGAACGAAGGGAGTATAACTTTACTACGTAGCCAAAACCTTCATTGATATTTTTTTTTTAGAGAATATTAGAAATAATGAGCTTCCACAAAAGAGCTGGTCTTATATAGATAGGCCTAAGTAGCCAGAAACCGTTGATGTATAGCTTCTTTAGACAGAAACACATCATCCAAAGCTAGTCTAGTATCCTGTTTTTGGGATAGGTGGAATACAAGTCTTTAAGAGAGTCGGATGCAATTTCGCGAGTACTATGACTAGTAGAATGGCGAAATGCATCAGCTATCTTATTGTTCGAATCGAACTTTTGCTGGATGGAGAATGTATAATCTTACAAGGTACAAAACTACAAATTCGATTAGGTGGTGTTTGATTTTGAAAGGACTTCAGGGCTTGAGTATTGGGCTTGGTGGTCCGTATACAAGTTTTCTTATGGATTATTTAAGAATGATTTTTTTAGGGAACATGGTTTTTTTGAGGGGACCATGATTTTATTAGGCCACGTTCCCTATAGAGATAAGGGGTGTCCTAAAACGTTGAAATGACTAACCTGCCCTTAACCTAATTAATTTAAAACCAACCTAATAACCACCTATATATATAGAACCACCACATCCTCCCACCACCACCGCCGATTACCACCAACACCAACCACCGATTACCACCACCACCACCGCCTATTACCACCACCATCACCTCCGACTATCACCACCACCAACCAACGATTACCACCACCTCCTCTCATCACCACCACCGCCACCTATTTAAGAAATGTAACAACATCAATGCAATCACAATTAAGTTCGATTACATAATAATTTTATCGAGGATAAAAGACGCCAGCCGCAACCTGATTCTGCCACGGGACCACTCCGGAGCTATTTTCCAACAAACCCTTCACTTTAATTTGATTTTGATTGCTTCAATCGAATAGAAATCATCAAAATAAAGTTTTAATAGGAGTTACAGAGCCATGTTCGGTTAGGACGATTTTCCAAAAAACCCTAGTTTACTAACCGAACTTCTTGAAAATGAAGAACATGAAGGACAGTTCGGTTCTATTGGATTTAAAACTAAGTCACCGAATTCTCTGTTCGGTTGTTTCGCAAAATTTTTTAAAACTACAAAGTAACCGAACTCCACCCTTAGAACCAAAAAAAAAAAAACAAATCCAGTCTAACCGAACTGTGTTGTTGTGTCCACTATATTGAGTTCCAAAATAACCGAACTTAGCCAATAGAGTTCGGTTTGTTCGCAAAAAAAATTTAAAACTACAAAGTAACCGAACTTAGCAAATAGACGCTGGAACTTCACATTTTTTTTGTTTGTTAAGTTCTGTAACTTCACAATTTTATCGCAGAAACCAAACTCGGAGTTCGCTTGGTTAGCTGTTAGGTTCAAGTTTGCGAAAGAACCGAACTTTGTAAACTTATATACTCTTATATTACGTAAAGTTCGGTTAGATCAAAAGTGCATGCAGTTTGCGAACCAACCGAACTTTTTACACCAAAGTTCAGTTAGTTGAGAACCAACCGAACATAACGCTGTAACTCCTAGAAATTCTATTATTAGGGAGTTCGGTAACCTGCGTGTTTGGAACAAGTAACCGAGCTACACTTTCATATGAGTTCGGTTACTTGTTCATCTCACGGGGCAACCGAAGTACAGCTTCAGATGATTTCGGTTACTTGTTCTTCATATAAAGTAACCGAACTACAGCTTCAGATGAGTTCGGTTACTTGTTCTTCATATAAAGTAACCGAACTGTTCAAAATCCAGTTCAAATCCGGATCATTTTGAAGATTAACAAATATTTTAGGAGAGGATGGAGATGAAGAATCAGATGAGTTTTCATCATTTGAATACTTAAACTCAGTGAATTGGAAAAAAAAATATTTTTCATGTTTTTCTCCTTCATCTTCTCTAACTCTACTCTCTCAATAATTCTACTCAACTAATAATAAACCCATCTTTTAATTTAATCTCAATAATTGTTTTTAACTAAATCATTCACTAATCATAACCTAAAATTAATTAAGAGGGTAGATTAGGTATTAAATAAATAACTAGATATGGGGTGGCCTAGAATTACTTCTAATGTCTTTACCCAAAACAAAATCATGGTCCCCAAAAAAACCATGGTCCCCAAAAAATCGTTCTTATTTAAGAACACCCCTCCATTTCTGTAGGGCACAAATCGCCACATAGAATTCCAATTCTTATCCGTGGACCACTTTGACGAGCTTCTGTTAGTTTTCTGCTAAGACTCTTAGACAAATATGCACCAGCTTAGCACCTGAAATCTTGATTCGGCTTCACCAGACCGTATGAAGTGCTTCTTTTCGATTGTCGTGGAATAGTTGTAAAATTTTGGAATCATATACTATATCCGGTCAGTAGAGAAAACCTATCCTTACAATAGAATCTTATAGGGGAAAATGTGACACTTCTCGAGGTTGACAAATTACTCATTCTCCCAAATAACCAACAAGTTGGAACTCTGGTCCTTGTCCGATTTTTAATAAATATAGATATCATCATAAGCATCATGAACGTACGCAGAGCATTAGATAAACTAATAAGCATAACAAACCATTCCAAGAGAAAACATGAAAAATTATGAAATTCACCTGTGTGGAACAAAGGTTGTACCTTCAACACCTGTGCGAAGGCACACTTATGAAAAAATTCCACATGGGCGCGGCAACGACCCAATATCTTAGATCACATATTTTCACCATATTTTCATGCATGCTACTGGGAGTACCTGTTGGAAAAACAAAGTTTTTTTTAGTGAATGAAAATTAATAACAAAACTTTTTTCAAAATAATAAAAACACCTTCCAAATTTATTTCTCAGCCTTTGAAGAATTTTCTTCACCTTCTCTTGCAACAAGAAGGATAGATATCTTTCTTCTTTGGTTTCTCTATGCTTTAAAGAAATAAAATGAGAGATTTGTATGTATAGAAAATGATAAGTTTTCCGCTGCCAAGCTCTAGTAGAATAAGGTTTGGATGTGCTATTCAAATTTTATTGAGATTGTTGAATCCTGGAGGCATATGTCCAGTAGGGCTATAGCATCATCTTTTTCAGAGTGTATCCGGGCATTCTTGTCTTAAGGACAGCATGTTGAACATGTGCCTCAATCTACCATTACCACTTTCTTCTTTCGTGGTGTTTAACAGGGTCGATTTCTTCAAGACATCAACAGTCCTTTGGGAGATGATACACAAATCAGATAAGTGCCTCTTATTTATTATTTAGCGTTGTTGTTTTGATATATATTCTCAATTTTAATTGTTATTCCCCGACAATCTTAAGACAAGAAGTTCTTTTCATAATAACAATTAAAATTGCGCAATTGGGTTTAATGTTTAGGGCACTGTAGTTGGGTGTTCATGATTTTTTCTAAAAATAAAAATCTATTGATCCAATGATGAAAAGATCCTTACAATGGGTAATTGACACCTAATTATTGATTTAAAAGTATGTGGAGATTGGTCGTTTCTCGTTCCAAATATGTCAAACGTGTTGCATGATAAAAGTGGAAACTAAATTTTATAGTCACATAACTGTTTGGTACTTCGTCTGTGAGAAATTGTTCTCGTACTCTTTTGATACCACACAAATTTAGTTTGTATCGGTTGCTTGGGTTGTCTTTAGTCAAGTTTCTAATGGGTGCCATGATCTAATCAGTCAGGTGTTGGAATTGGTCAGCAGAAAGCTACCACATGCCTGGTACATTTCGACTTGATACTTTGGAGAAATAGATGACAGCAGCAAGCTATCATCTTATCTAGTACCTACATGAGGGTATCCACATTCCGACTTGATGTATACGCATGCTAAAGAGCTGACAAGTGAATACTAGAACCAATCGGTGTTTGCGCAAGGAATGGGTCCTTGTGATCCTTTTATTGGTATGAATCTACTAAGGTACAAACCTATGATTGTACGACTTCCATAATTAAATGAGGAATAGGTAAAGTTAGCTGGACTTTACTCAGGTACGAGCAATTTTTGGATTTCTATAAATTTATATCTAGCTCAATATTATGGGAGAAATGGTTTAAGCTCAATATTTGATACGAAAGGTAATTATTCCTTTGAAATGTTGTTTGATTTGGGACAATTTTTAAAGCCGGCATAATGCTTAGGCTGCTTAGCGAGACATTAGCATGTAAAAATCTGTAGATGTTAATGGTCTGTGGTCGGTTAAGGTCTAAATTAGTTCAGAAGTGTGAAAACAAGAGTTGTTGGTTAAATAACTCTTGGTGATCTTTTGAATCAAGCTTAAAGGTACGAACTTAATTAGTTCAGAAGTAGACTGAGCGTTAATTTCATTTGTAATTTCAAACTAAATTTGATGATTAAATTACCTGAGTTAAGCTTGAAACTGTGGGGGTAAGAAATCTCTGTCGGGTTCTTTTCTACATTATGTACTTAGATATATAAGAAAAAGATAAATTATGGTAGAAATACATTACCTGCCATAAAGCATGAGGTTCTTTATCAACCTGTATCTTATTCTTGTGATCACTAACCTTGGCTTTGAGTATAAACTAGTCAGGTAAACAATCTATATGCAAAGATGATCCGATGGATGCGGAAACAGGAACACTAGATCGTGCAAAATTGCCAATCATAGTGCATTCTCCATCGAAGAAAGCGTCTATGACGGTATTAGTATGTATTGTGCAGCAATTCATGTCCTTCAATAAAATGCAAAGGTACAGTGGATTTCAGGTCAGGTACTCACCCCGTCCAGAAGGATGATTGCATGTTTATTTTGAGTTGTGTCACGTGTGTAAATCTGTTATCGGAGTAACAATTGAGGAATTATGGTAAACACTCCTAAAAATAGTTAGTGTATGTAATTGTCATTGAGAAGCTATCTTTCTTTATAATTAGGGACCCCAAATCGCCACATGTCCACGCAATAATCACTCTTGCATTTGGTGAAGCCATGTCAGTATTAGTCTTCCAAGTTGTCGCAATCTAATTGGCTTCTCCAGCAGTCACTAATCTAATTGGAAACTCTAATAAGCGACTCCAACGGTCACTAATAACTTTCCGTGGAAAAAGAAAAGTAAAGGACACAACCTTTCAGAACACTAATAATAAGGCAGAAGAATATGCAATTTGGTTTAAGTCGCAAGAATTACGACTCTTCAATTGGACGTCAGTATTAAAAAATCTTGATGAATAACATGTTTATTCACGATTACATCAGTCAAACTTATCGAGATCAAGTCCGTGAATTTTGGCACTTCTGTGATGTTGTAAGAATTTTAGTTCGTCCATGTTGCAGCCTAATATACAAGTAGGAATCTGATTCTCAGATCTCATTTTCTATCTTACTACAGGTTCAACTAAGGGGACTGGAGTGCCAAAAGATCCAAGCACATCATCATCCAACATCATATCCATGTCAAAATACAGATTACTGTCTGGTCTTGAAAAATGCTCAGAGTCAAGACCCATATGTGGATGGCATCATGAATGTACATGAGGTTCCAGATGAATTATATGACGAAAGATCATTCCAAACGGAAAACTAAGACGAAGGGACAATTGATTGGTGTTTATTTTTAGTTGGCAGAAAAGAAAATTGTAATCCTAATAGCTACGGTAAGAAAACTTGGTTGCTTTATGGTATTTTTGATGTCCACTCTTGATTGGTTTATGTACGATCGATGGATCACAGTATCACACACCAAAAGATACAGAAGTCCACGAATAAGAATCAGTTATAGGATTATAGACATATGAATTGCTGCTAAGATTAAACAGCCAAAATCTTCTTAACTGTTCCAAATGTCTTCAAAAATCACTTTTCGTATAAAATGTTTCTGAACATCACATATGAAGCTTTAAAATTCTAAAGCCAAAATCAAGATCAATTCAAATGTGAACACAACATCTATAACAAAAGGTACCCAGAAGACTATCTGTACAAGCGTTTTGATGAATTGTTCATCTCAATTCTCTGCAATAGGTACCCAAAAAACTCTGTACAAAAAGTTTTGAAGAATTCTCTACAAAAGCTTGAATGAATTCAGGTGCACTTCATCAATTCTACAAAACATTTTCCATGATTAATCAAAAGTAGATAGTAATTTTGATGGTATAGCGTGCTTCCTTCCCTTCAACTTAGACAAACTTATGGTAATGCATTGGTAAATAAAAAAATATGGTGATGCATGCATATATAATCTTATGAAGGATTAAATGATTATGGGGCATATAGGTTGAAGGTGTCGAAAGTATGAGTTATCACGATCAATTCAAATCTATTTAGTTAATCTATTGTTTTCAGTTGTCATTTTCTATTGAGGATGAAATGTGACTAATTACGAAGTACTCAAATCTAGGAATATACAAACGTTGTTCTGCTCCACGTAAAATCTTCTTTTGGATCCAATGTTGAAAAAACGAATCGTGGAATTATACAATGGACAAGTTACAAGAGCCATCTCTATGATTAATCATGATACAAACCATATATATCCATTGGGTCATCACAAAGGGAAGATTCATTCTGATTTTCCGGATGGTGTACAATATTTTTGTACGTGTATACGCGTTAAGCCGGTCCATATGCACCGGGTTAGGGGCTTGTTTAGGTTGACACCTTTATAATGATAATGTAGAATAACAACATTCTAAATATGCTGGGAATTTCAACTAAAGGAGACGAGGGTAGGTTTATCATGTTGGTTTACTATCCTAGTTGCCATTTTAAACTTACTGGAAGTACTCAAATGTGGGGGGACCTTTGGCCATAGTCATACTTGGACGGATTCAAGACAATTTGGCCAGTTGAGTTGCTTATGCATATGTAGGCTTTAATGAATTTTGATGCGTATGTTTAGATCCTTGAATATTTTGTTCAGCGTCTCAAGAGTGTTGTTTACAAACACCACTCACGAGTTAAAGGGTTGTTGAATTGTTTAGGAACTATTATGTAGAGATCTGATTCTCACAAGGTAAATCAAGATTATCCTTTATATTTCTTTGGCTAGTGCACCTCAGTGTTCCCAAAAGGCACAATTGACTTAGATAGTGATACGTTACTTGTGACTAGTCTTTCAGAATTCAAAATAAAAATGGGGGCTAAGATCTATGATCTTTTAATCCGTACACCTCGACTGCGGCAGGTATGCGAAGAAAACTTTTAAGGATAATCATGACAAGACCAATGAATAATTTGTTCTTAGTGGTTAACCAGAATGCTTATAACCATAACTCGTGTAAGTTTTGGAGTTAGAAACATTCGATTAGTTGTCATGAGATATTGAAAAGATGATCTTGAGGGTCTGGATCCAACAAGAGAAACCTTAGACATTTCCCATGACAAGTTCATTTTTGGCTCTGTCTTTGTGTTTTTGAAGAAAGAGAAGAAGGTAGTATTGAGGTTTGACTTGGATAGTCTATTGTCGACATCTATCCTTAACCTAATTGTGAGTCTTCTTATAAAATCTCTAGTAAACGAGTTTTAGAAATAAGCTGAAATTTGTGGTTTATAGAAAAGAAGTAATTCAGAGATTATTTTGGCATGTTTTTCCCCATGTGTAAAATGAAATTCTGAGGCATTAATTGTGTGTCACTGTGCAATGATACACGAGCGGATTTTGAGAAAGCATTCTTGAAAGGTTAATCGGATGTGGGACAAACTACAAGGTTTGTAGAAAATGAAGTGTACCTGATGCAACCTGATTTTACATATATATTTGTATAAGCATAGATATTAATCCTATTGATTGCCTCTATTATGACGTATCTTATGATATGATAAACATGTTTTACATTTACTAATAAATCAGTGTGTTTTTTAAGATTTGAAAGGAAACTAATTTGCGGTTGACGTGGTCCAAAGGATCAGTAGGTAACCAATAAATTTTGAGGATATAGTTTCTGTCTAATAGGTTTAGTATGTATTGTAAAACAGATGTGCATGTTCACTTTTACCCTGGGAAATAACAGGGATGCTCTAACTAGAGGACCAGAGATTGGAATGCATGAGATACATATTTAATTTCAAATATGTGATATATATTGCACTAACCTTAATTTTGAGGAAGTTGTAATTAATGTAATAGTGAATAGTACATGTATTTTTTTACATGCTTTACAACCACCTATGAAATATGTGATATTTACGATTTGACTGAAAGACCAAGTTAGATGATATGATCTAAAGGATTGAAGGGAACCAGAAGAAATTCTGAAGGAAATGGTCTTTGTCAAACTCGATGCATTTAATGTGTGTTGTAAATGTGCAGTATATCAGGTGTATACAAATACGCTAGTATCTCCAAAAAATGGGATGATCTGATCAGAGACTTGCGATACTTGAGGTACATCTTAAATTGTGTATGTATACATATTGTACTGACCTTAAGAGATGTTGTTGTTTCAGGCTAAGGCAAAAGCTAAGCCTATATGTGTATCCTCTTAAGAAATGTCTATCCAAGGAAGTCCTTAAAACAGACATAATGAAATTGATTTTTTTTAAGAAATCAAAGTTCGTGCTCTTTAATTCAAGCACAAGAGGAAGACGAATTTCTATTAAGATATGCTTCTTAGAAGATATTCCTTTGTGACCGAAGCCTGTGGCCATCATTGTAGAAACTCAATTGACTATGTGAGTCTAAAGTAGAGCTGGCAAACGGGCGGGATGGGTCTGGCTTGTGACCAACCCGCGGGTTACGGGTTAATACAAGCCTGAGCTCGCGGGTTGAAATTCTTCACGGGTGGTCATTTATCCCACCCGTGCCCGTCCCGGGTAAAGCTCGCGGGTTTACGGGTGCTCACGGGTTACCTGGTTTTTGTTGAGTCAACTCGCCAGAAATCGATTTCTGGGCTATTTCCTTCCACATTCAGGGCATCTAAAGTTCCTTTCCTACAAGCTACAACCTAAGTATCTAAAATTCATCCAATTCATTTGGTATATCAATTCAAAAACTCAAAATTGCAAAACTAAACAAATTAGTCTTCTTAAAGAAACACAGACACAGTCACATAGATACTATCATAGTATCATACATTCATAACATCTCAACATCATCATCTTCATCATCAGCACTCATAACATCCTTGAAATGGTCTGGTTCTGGTAACTCTTGCTCTTGTACACTTGATATCCTGAAATGGATGGAGCGGCCACAAAGAACAAGTCAAAGAGTCATTCAGAAACATGAAAATTACATAAACAGAAATTGAAAAAATACATAGACAATGACATCCAACAAAACTATTATAGTACATGCATTTTCAAGTCACCCAAAACAATAACATCTAACAAAACAAACAAATCAAATAAATCCCCTAAATCTCTGTAAAGAACATAAAAAATCTCAAGACCCACATGCCACAACAGTAAGAAATTTAATTCAGTTAAAACTGTCATTCCATATTTCAACAAGAATTCATGTGATAAAAAAAAAGATGGAGACACCAATAAGCAGTATTGCAGTAACACTGTAAGACTAAGAGTCTAAGAGTCTAAGACCCTGACTTAAATCAAGAATTGCATTATATGAAACAACATCTGTCTGCAATTCCATTTCAACATCTGGTCTGCAATTCCAAATAACACTTTAGTTTTGATAATGATCCCAATTCCCAATACATGATTAAATGTAACATAAGATGGTAAAAATACTAAATACTAATTGATCAACTAAAAACTTAACCAATAAACCAAAGTTACCAAACCACAAATTAGACGAAATTTGTGAATAATAAACCAAAACTAATTGATCCCAAATTCCCAATTGTTAATATTCTTAAGGATTTCAACTAAAAACTTAACTATCCACAAATTAGACAAAATTGTGAATACCCATTGATTGGCTCACAGAAATCAAATCACCAAATCAACTAAAGCCTTTAAACCAAGCAAAACTAATGAGTAATAAAAAATTAAAGATTAAGAAAAAACCCTTTTTTGTGGTAAC
>NW_020622713.1:10476443-10478431 GCF_003573695.1 Papaver somniferum
TTCTTCTTCTTCTTCTCCACTATACCTAGATCTCAGAAAAAGGGAGAGATTCGATTGATTTCGAGAACAAATTCATGCCTAAATTCGATTGATCTCAACAGCAGCACCAAATCGTCTTCTTGTTCGAATTAACGACGAACACTCTTAGTACCGATTCTCTTCATTACAATTTAAATTCACTACTGTTATTAATGGTAGCAGCAAAAATCCCTAAATGGGTTTGTAGAACACGGTTTGGTCACCATAGATTTATGATCAAAACTTGTTTTCAATGAAGATTTTGAAATGAATTTCAGATTTTTATGAAACTCTCAGCCGTGAATTGAGTTGGAGTAAGCAATACTGGATGAGTTGTGAAGAAGGTTTAATTGCAGATGATGGTGTAAATACATGAAAGAAGATGATGGTCTAAATACATGATTTTGACCAAGAGCCCCCGAATAACTGAAAGATAATGGTTTGTGTGGGAGTTAATGAAACATGAAAGAAGATGGTGATGTGGTTATGACTGCATAACATGTCATTCAGTCGAGAAACTGTCTGCATAACATGTTATGCATTCGTGAAAATGGATGCATAACCTGTTATGCATCTACAAAATTTGTTGCATAACTTGTTATGCAGTCCAGAAAACCTGCATAACCTATTATGCAGGTTTAATTGCAGATGATGGTGTAAATACATGAAAGAAGATGATGTTGTAGATACATGATTTTGACCAAGAGCCCCCGAATAACTGAAAGATAATGGTTTGCGCGGGAGTTAATGAAACATGAAAGAAGATGATGATGTGGTTATGACTGCATAACCTGTCATTCAGTCGATAAACTGTCTGCATAACATGTTATGCATTCGTGAAAGGTTACGCATCTACAAAATTTGTTGCATAACTTGTTATGCAGTCCAGAAAACCTGCATAACCTGTTATGCGTCCGAAAATATGGCTACATAATGCATTATGCATCGAGAAAGTAGATGCATAACCTGATATGCATCCGTAAATACGGATGCATACTGCATTATGCATCAATTTTTTATATGTACGGCTAAAATCAACCAAAACAATGGTTACATAACTTGTTATAGATGCATAACTTTGTTATGCAGAACATAACTTGTTATGCAGTCGAAAAAATGATTGCATAATTCGTTATGCGTCTGCAGAATATGTTATGCATCGTTTTTGGTGACTACATAATGGTTAAGTATCAATGTTTTCAAAAAATTTCCCTAAAATGAGGATCACCTCCGATTTTTTCGTTAAAAACAAAAATTTGATATTCTTGTTTGTACTCGTTGCGTAGCTCTTTTAAAAAGATTTCCAACGATATAAAATTTGTAAAATCTTAAGGCGCGGATTTTTAGATATGTTATGTCCAAGTTGCGCTGCCAATTATACCCCTGAAAAGATAGTATGCATAACGAGTTATGCCTGAAAAGATAGTATGCATAATTTCATATAATTATGGGTGTCACGGTATACAAAATTAATTGTGGGCCTGAGAACGAGAATATTATTTTTTTTGGGTCTCCCCCTAATTTCCCCTTGTACTTTCCAGTGCCTCTGTCACGTATAATGCTTATACTCGGCCCAATAGACGGATCGTATGAGGCTTTTTGTGTTGGTCTCCGTCTGCCAAAATTTTATGCTTTATTCATGGTGGATACATTGCTCTGGTGAAGTCATTTATAAAGGTCCTGGCATAGATATGTGCACATAGTCAAAAATTTCCTTGTGGGATCATAAGCTTTGTTTTGGTTTTCTTCCCATTGACAGTGTTCGATGCCACCTTGTTGCATGATTTTGTGCCTTTCAAACGAACCCTGATTTTAGGCATACCTAAATTTTTCTAGGAATACAAAATAATAGTCCCATCTTGGGTGACCTTATAAGGGGTACCCTATAGGTAGCTCAATTACTTATATACCCTTAATACAAAAATCTAAAATCAGTTTTCTAAAAAATCAAAATCATCTCTTCTTCTTCC
>NW_020622713.1:10478600-10545215 GCF_003573695.1 Papaver somniferum
CCTCCTCTAGCCGAACTCTTCATGCGAAAAAAAATTCATCATCGTGATTAATTGTCGATTCGTACAAATTTGATCGTCGATTAAACTCAACCACATAATGACTAGTACAAAGAAAAGTAGGGACTAGGCAAACCAAATCGTCTTCTAATCCATCAATTGAAGAAGAAGAACCAATCGAAGATGAAGGTGTAGAAATTGAAAATCAACCACCAATTGAACCATAAATTGAACCAACTGCATCTCCAACTCCGGAAATGAGGATAAGAAAGTAAGTTTTACAAACCCAATCTCCTATTTATTGTTTTTCATCGATTAAATGACAATTACATTGTTGGGTTCGGCTCAAAATTGAGTTGCGTTTTTAGCCGAACTGTTCTTCACAAAGGCAGTCGAAAAAATGATTGCATAATTCGTTATGCGTCAGCAGAATATGTTATGCATCGTTTTTGGTGACTGCATAATGGTTAAGTATCAAGTTTTCAAAAAATTTCCCTAAAATGAGGATCACCTCCGATTTTTTCGTTAAAAACAAAAATTTGATATTCTTGTTTGTACTCGTTGCGTAGCTCTTTTAAAAATATTTCCAATGATATAAAATTTGTAAAATCTTAAGGCGCGGATTTTTAGATATGTTATGTCCAAGTTGCGCTGCCAATTATACCCCTGAAAAGATAGTATGCATAACGAGTTATGCCTGAAAAGATAGTATGCATAATTTCATATAATTATGGGTGTCACGGTATACAAAATTAATTGTGGGCCTGAGAACGAGAATATTTTTTTTTTGGGTCTCCCCCTAATTTCCCCTTGTACTTTCCAGTGCCTCTGTCACGTATAATGCTTATACTCGGCCCAATAGCTGGATCGTATGAGGCTTTTTGTGTTGGTCTCCGTCTGCCAAAATTTTATGCTATATTCATGGTGGATACATTGCTCTGGTGAAGTCATTTATAAAGGTCCTGGCATAGATATGTGCACATAGTCAAAAATTTCCTTGTGGGATCATAAGCTTTGTTTTGGTTTTCTTCCCATTGACAGTGTTCGATGCCACCTTGTTGCATGATTTTGTGCCTTTCAAACGAATCCTGATTTTAGGCATACCTAAATTTTTCTAGGCATACAAAATAATAGTCTCATCTTGGGTGACCTTATAAGGGGTACCCTATAGGTAGCTCAATTACCTATATACCCTTAATACAAAAATCTAAAATCAGTTTTCTAAAAAATCAAAATCATCTCTTCTTCTTCCTCCTCCTCTAGCCGAACTCTTCCTGCGAAAAAAAATTCATCATCGTGATTAATTGCCGATTCGTACAAATTTGATTGTCGATTAAACTCAACCACATAATGACTCGTACAAATAAAAGTAGGGACTAGGCAAACCAAATCGTCTTCTAATCCTCAATTGAAGAAGAAGAACCAATCAAAGATGAAGGTGTAGAAATTGAAAATCAACCACCAATTGAACCAGAAGTTGAACCAACTGCATATCCAACTACGGAAATGAGGATAAGAAAGTAAGTTTTACAAACCCAATCTCCTATTTGCTGTTTTTCATCGATTAAATGACAATTACAGTGTTGGGTTCGGCTCAAAATTGAGTTGCGTTTTTAGCCGAACTGTTCTTCACAAAAGCTTCTTGTAAGTGTATATGAACAGTTCGGCATGAAATTTCATGAAATTTCAAGCCGAACCTAATCACAGATAGAGATGCATAGGGGTTCGGCGTATTCGATAATCATAATAAGTGTTGAACCTAGCACATTTAAGAGGTTCGGCTATTACGATATTCTCAATATGTGCCGAACCAATAACAATATTTTAACCCAAAAAATAACAAATTGATGTTCGTCTCATACGATTTTCGTAATATAAGCCGAACCAGTAATTATTTTTTTTCCGGGCTATTCAGGATGTTGTTCGGCTTACTATGAAACTTTCATATAAGCCGAACTAGTGTCTAGCAAAAGGGTTGGAATTGAAAATTATAGGTTCGGCGCATGCTGTAAACAGATTCAGTGAGCCGAACCGTTCATCAATTGGTAGATGAGCCGAGCCTCAACCTGTTTCGCCGAACCATGATCCAAAAAATCATCTAAAGAACCTTTATAATTCTGAAAATTATATTAATCACTAAACAAAATATTTTATCACTAATCAATATTACTAACACTAATACGTAAAGGGCAGATTTGCCATTAAAAAAAATTTGGGTTAAGGGGTAATTTGATTTTGCTATTTCATAACCTTTTTTTGTCTTTATGCAGTATGCCTAGTAAGATTTCAGTATGCCCAAAATCAGGGTGAGTAATCGCCTTTGCAACAAATATATCTTCAAGCCATATGCCAGAGTGGTAGTAATGTCCTGGCTCAACACTATTAAAGAACAAACAAATAATGATAACTAGTATCTTCGGTGTATGTTGAATGTGGACTAGAAAATAAGCCCAACCTTTTTGTATACTTGTAGGAATGTGATTTTTTAACGAATACACCCGAACAGGGTCACGAACAGCTTGTACTTGAAGAGAATTAGTGTGTCATCATATGCACCATTGGAATTAGGGACAAATGTTAAAAAATAAAATAATTCACCCAGTGCTTTTCTTCACCAACAGTGGGCAAGCTGTTCTGCTAAATTGATGTTTGGTTTGGATATGAGCGCAAAGTTCTCCGAAACCAATCTAAGAACTTGGAGGAGGAGATTTGTTGAAGTCACGACATTCATAATATTCACGCAAGGAATAAAGCGAGGCACTTTTGAAAACCGATCAATAACCACAAAATTAATATCATGGGCTCATTAAGTTCTTGGCCCATTGACAAACCTTCCTTGAGGGCATCTGGAATTGGAAGTTTAATGTACTCCCTCTGTTTTTTAAAAAAAAAATATGCTAAATTGAAAAAGCACAGTAACTCTTTTATAGGAACGAAGGGAGTATAACTTTACTACGTAGCCAAAACCTTCATTGATATTTTTTTTTTTTAGAGAATATTAGAAATAATGAGCTTCCACAAAAGAGCTGGTCTTATATAGATAGGCCTAAGTAGCCAGAAACCGTTGCTGTATAGCTTCTTTAGACAGAAACACATCATCCAAAGCTAGTCTAGTATCCTGTTTTTGGGATAGGTGGAATACAAGTCTTTAAGAGAGTCGGATGCAATTTCGCGAGTACTATGACTAGTAGAATGGCGAAATGCATCAGCTATCTTATTGTTCGAATCGAACTTTTGCTGGATGGAGAATGTATAATCTTACAAGGTACAAAACTACAAATTCGATTAGGTGGTGTTTGATTTTGAAAGGACTTCAGGGCTTGAGTATTGGGCTTGGTGGTCCGTATACAAGTTTTCTTATGGATTATTTAAGAATGATTTTTTTAGGGAACATGGTTTTTTTGAGGGGACGATGATTTTATTAGGCCACATTCCCTATAGAGATAAGGGGTGTCCTAAAACGTTGAAATGACTAACCTGCCCTTAACCTAATTAATTTAAAACCAACCTAATAACCACATATATATATATATATATATATATATATATATATATATATAGAACCACCACCTCCTCCCACCACCACCGCCGATTACCACCACCACCACCTCCGATTATCACCACCACCAACCACCGATTACCACCACCACCACCACCGCCCACCACCGCCGATTACCACCACCATCACCTCCGACTATCACCACCACCAACCAACGATTACCACCACCTCCTCTCATCACCACCACCGCCACCTATTTAAGAAATGTAACAACATCAATGCAATCACAATTAAGTTCGATTACATAATAATTTTATCGAGGATAAAAGACGCCAGCCGCAACCTGATTCTGCCACGGGACCACTCCGGAGCTATTTTCCAACAAACCCTTCACTTTAATTTGATTTTGATTGCTTCAATCGAATAGAAATCATCAAAATAAAGTTTTAATAGGAGTTACAGAGCCATGTTCGGTTAGGACGATTTTCCAAAAAACCCTAGTTTACTAACCGAACTTCTTGAAAATGAAGAACATGAAGGACAGTTCGGTTCTATTGGATTTAAAACTAAGTCACCGAATTCTCTGTTCGGTTGTTTCGCAAAATTTTTTAAAACTACAAAGTAACCGAACTCCACCCTTAGAACCAAAAAAAAAAAAACAAATCCAGTCTAACCGAACTGTGTTGTTGTGTCCACTATATTGAGTTCCAAAATAACCGAACTTAGCCAATAGAGTTCGGTTTGTTCGCAAAAAAATTTAAAACTACAAAGTAACCGAACTTAGCCAATAGACGCTGGAACTTCACATTTTTTTGTTTGTTAAGTTCTGTAACTTCACAATTTTATCGCAGAAACCAAACTCGGAGTTCGCTTGGTTAGCTGTTAGGTTCAAGTTTGCGAAAGAACCGAACTTTGTAAACTTATATACTCTTATATTACGTAAAGTTCGGTTAGATCAAAAGTGCATGCAGTTTGCGAACCAACCGAACTTTTTACACCAAAGTTCAGTTAGTTGAGAACCAACCGAACATAACGCTGTAACTCCTAGAAATTCTATTATTAGGGAGTTCGGTAACCTGCGTGTTTGGAACAAGTAACCGAGCTACACTTTCATATGAGTTCGGTTACTTGTTCATCTCACGGGGCAACCGAAGTACAGCTTCAGATGATTTCGGTTACTTGTTCTTCATATAAAGTAACCGAACTACAGCTTCAGATGAGTTCGGTTACTTGTTCTTCATATAAAGTAACCGAACTGTTCAAAATCCAGTTCAAATCCGGATCATTTTGAAGATTAACAAATATTTTAGGAGAGGATGGAGATGAAGAATCAGATGAGTTTTCATCATTTGAATACTCAAACTCAGTGAATTGGAAAAAAAATAATATTTTTCATGTTTTTCTCCTTCATATTCTCTAACTCTACTCTCTCAATAATTCTACTCAACTAATAATAAACCCATCTTTTAATTTAATCTCAATAATTGTTTTTAACTAAATCATTCACTAATCATAACCTAAAATTAATTAAGAGGGTAGATTAGGTATTAAATAAATAACTAGATATGGGGTGGCCTAGAATTACTTCTAATGTCTTTACCCAAAACAAAATCATGGTCCCCAAAAAAACCATGGTCCCCAAAAAATCGTTCTTATTTAAGAACACCCCTCCATTTCTGTAGGGCACAAATCGCCACATAGAATTCCAATTCTTATCCGTGGACCACTTTGACGAGCTTCTGTTAGTTTTCTGCTAAGACTCTTAGACAAATATGCACCAGCTTAGCACCTGAAATCTTGATTCGGCTTCACCAGACCGTATGAAGTGTTTCTTTTCGATTGTCGTGGAATAGTTGTAAAATTTTGGAATCATATACTATATCCGGTCAGTAAAGAAAACCTATCCTTACAATAGAATCTTATAGGGGAAAATGTGACACTTCTCGAGGTTGACAAATTACTCATTCTCCCAAATAACCAACAAGTTGGAACTCTGGTCCTTGTCCGATTTTTAATAAATATAGATATCATCATAAGCATCATGAACGTACGCAGAGCATTAGATAAACTAATAAGCATAACAAACCATTCCAAGAGAAAACATGAAAAATTATGAAATTCACCTGTGTGGAACAAAGGTTGTACCTTCAACACCTGTGCGAAGGCACACTTATGAAAAAATTCCACATGGGCGCGGCAACGACCCAATATCTTAGATCACATATTTTCACCATATTTTCATGCATGCTACTGGGAGTACCTGTTGGAAAAACAAAGTTTTTTTTAGTGAATGAAAATTAATAACAAAACTTTTTTCAAAATAATAAAAACACCTTCCAAATTTATTTCTCAGCCTTTGAAGAATTTTCTTCACCTTCTCTTGCAACAAGAAGGATAGATATCTTTCTTCTTTGGTTTCTCTATGCTTTAAAGAAATAAAATGAGAGATTTTTATGTATAGAAAATGATAAGTTTTCCGCTGCCAAGCTCTAGTAGAATAAGGTTTGGATGTGCTATTCAAATTTTATTGAGATTGTTGAATCCTGGAGGCATATGTCCAGTAGGGCTATAGCATCATCTTTTTCAGAGTGTAGCCGGGCATTCTTGTCTTAAGGACAGCATGTTGAACATGTGCCTCAATCTACCATTACCACTTTCTTCTTTCGTGGTGTTTAACAGGGTCGATTTCTTCAAGACATCAACAGTCCTTTGGGAGATGATACACAAATCAGATAAGTGCCTCTTATTTATTATTTAGAGTTGTTGTTTTGATATATATTCTCAATTTTAATTGTTATTCCCCGACAATCTTAAGACAAGAAGTTCTTTTCATAATAACAATTAAAATTGCGCAATTGGGTTTAATGTTTAGGGCACTGTAGTTGGGTGTTCATGATTTTTTCTAAAAATAAAAATCTATTGATCCAATGATGAAAAGATCCTTACAATGGGTAATTGACACCTAATTATTGATTTAAAAGTATGTGGAGATTGGTCGTTTCTCGTTCCAAATATGTCAAACGTGTTGCATGATAAAAGTGGAAACTAAATTTTATAGTCACATAACTGTTTGGTACTTCGTCTGTGAGAAATTGTTCTCGTACTCTTTTGATACCACACAAATTTAGTTTGTATCGGTTGCTTGGGTTGTCTTTAGTCAAGTTTCTAATGGGTGCCATGATCTAATCAGTCAGGTGTTGGAATTGGTCAGCAGAAAGCTACCACATGCCTGGTACATTTGGACTTGATACTTTGGAGAAATAGATGACAGCAGCAAGCTATCATCTTATCTAGTACCTACATGAGGGTATCCACATTCCGACTTGATGTATACGCATGCTAAAGAGCTGACAAGTGAATACTAGAACCAATCGGTGTTTGCGCAAGGAATGGTTCCTTGTGATCCTTTTATTGGTATGAATCTACTAAGGTACAAACCTATGATTGTACGACTTCCATAATTAAATGAGGAATAGGTAAAGTTAGCTGGACTTTACTCAGGTACGAGCAATTTTTGGATTTCTATAAATTTATATCTAGCTCAATATATATTATGGGAGAAATGGTTTAAGCTCAATATTTGATACGAAAGGTAATTATTCCTTTGAAATGTTGTTTGATTTGGGACAATTTTTAAAGCCGGCATAATGCTTAGGCTGCTTAGCGAGACATTAGCATGTAAAAATCTGTAGATGTTAATGGTCGGTGGTCGGTTAAGGTCTAAATTAGTTCAGAAGTGTGAAAACAAGAGTTGTTGGTTAAATAACTCTTGGTGATCTTTTGAATCAAGCTTAAAGGTACGAACTTAATTAGTTCAGAAGTAGACTGAGCGTTAATTTCATTTGTAATTTCAAACTAAATTTGATGATTAAATTACCTGAGTTAAGCTTGAAACTGTGGGGGTAAGAAATCTCTGTCGGGTTCTTTTCTACATTATGTACTTAGATATATAAGAAAAAGATAAATTATGGTAGAAATACATTACCTGCCATAAAGCATGAGGTTCTTTATCAACCTGTATCTTATTCTTGTGATCACTAACCTTGGCTTTGAGTATAAACTAGTCAGGTAAACAATCTATATGCAAAGATGATCCGATGGATGCGGAAACAGGAACACTAGATCGTGCAAAATTGCCAATCATAGTGCATTCTCCATCGACGAAAGCGTCTATGACGGTATTAGTATGTATTGTGCAGCAATTCATGTCCTTCAATAAAATGCAAAGGTACAGTGGATTTCAGGTCAGGTACTCACCCCGTCTAGAAGGATGATTGCATGTTTATTTTGAGTTGTGTCACGTGTGTAAATCTGTTCTCGGAGTAAAAATTGAGGAATTATGGTAAAAACTCCTAAAAATAGTTAGTGTATGTAATTGTCATTGAGAAGCTATCTTTCTTTATAATTAGGGACCCCAAATCGCCACATGTCCACGCAATAATCACTCTTGCATTTGGTGAAGCCATGTCAGTATTAATCTTCCAAGTTGTCGCAATCTAATTGGCTTCTCCAGCAGATACTAATCTAATTGGAAACTCTAATAAGCGACTCCAACGGTCACTAATAACTTTCCGTGGAAAAAGAAAAGTAAAAGACACAACCTTTCAGAACACTAATAATAAGGCAGAAGAATATGCAATTTGGTTTAAGTCGCAAGAATTACGACTCTTCAATTGGACGTCAGTATTAAAAAATCTTGATGAATAACATATTTATTCACGATTACATCAGTCAAACTTATCGAGATCAAGTCCGTGAATTTTGGCACTTCTGTGATGCTGTAAGAATTTTAGTCCGTCCATGTTGCAGCCTAATATACAAGTAGGAATCTGATTCTCAGATCTCATTTTCTATCTTACTATAGGTTCAACTAAGGGGACTGGAGTGCCAAAAGATCCAAGCACATCATCATCCAACATCATATCCATGTCAAAATACAGATTACTGTCTGGTCTTGAAAAATGCTCAGAGTCAAGACCCATATGTGGATGGCATCATGAATGTACATGAGGTTCCAGATGAATTATATGACGAAAGATCATTCCAAACCGAAAACTAAGACGAAGGGACAATTGATTGGTGTTTATTTTTAGTTGGCAGAAAAGAAAATTGTAATCCTAATAGCTACGGTAAGAAAACTTGGTTGCTTTATGGTATTTTTGATGTCCACTCTTGATTGGTTTATGTACGATCGATGGATCACAGTATCACACACCAAAAGATACAGAAGTCCACGAATAAGAATCAGTTATAGGATTATAGACATATGAATTGCTGCTAAGATTAAACAGCCAAAATCTTCTTAACTGTTCCAAATGTCTTCAAAAATCACTTTTCGTATAAAATGTTTCTGAACATCACATATGAAGCTTTAAAATTCTAAAGCCAAAATCAAGATCAATTCAAATGTGAACACAACATCTATAACAAAAGGTACCCAGAAGACTATCTGTACAAGCGTTTTGATGAATTGTTCATCTCAATTCTCTGCAATAGGTACCCAAAAAACTCTGTACAAAAAGTTTTGAAGAATTCTCTACAAAAGCTTGAATGAATTCAGGTGCACTTCATCAATTCTACAAAACATTTTCCATGATTAATCAAAAGTAGATAGTAATTTTGATGGTATAGCGTGCTTCCTTCCCTTCAACTTAGACAAACTTATGGTAATGCATTGGTAAATAAAAAAATATGGTGATGCATATATAATCTTATGAAGGATTAAATGATTATGGGGCATATAGGTTGAAGGTGTCGAAAGTATGAGTTATCACGATCAATTCAAATCTATTTAGTTAATCTATTGTTTTCAGTGGTCATTTTCTATTGAGGATGAAATGTGACTAATTACGAAGTACTCAAATCTAGGAATATACAAACTTTGTTCTGCTCCACGTAAAATCTTCTTTTAGATCCAATGTTGAAAAAACGAATCGTGGAATTATACAATGGACAAGTTACAAGAGCCATCTCTATGATTAATCATGATACAAACCATATATATCCATTGGGTCATATTGAGACATGTGACTGAGACTGTTTAGGAAAGTCTCAGTTAGGTACGTATCTTAGAGATTGTTTAGGAAAGTCTTATATAATAAGACTTCTAAGCTCGGTAACAAATCCGAGAATCCGAGACTGATATGGAATGTACTTGATTAGGACTCTTTATATTGGTCAAGAGTTAGAGTCGTGTTAGGAAGTTATTTCTTTCCCAAGTATGAATCATATATATATGTATCAACGTATTGTAAAAGGTGAACGAGTGAATAAGAGATATCAAATTCTTAACATGGCATCGAGAGCCAGTTTTGAAACCTAAAAAAAAAAAAAAAAAAAAAACTAAAGATGGTTAATGAGATTGAATCATCAAAAGGGAAGGTGATGGAATATGATATGCAGAAGAAGAATCTTGTATATCATCTAGGATCGAGTGATGGACCAGGAACTATCATCACTCCAATAGTTATGAGAGGGAATAATTATGATGAATTGGCTAGAGCCATAAGAAGATCGCTGATAGCCAAGAGAAAATATGGTTTCATTGATGGAACCATCAAGCGACCGGAAGATCCAGATCAGTTAGAAGATTGGATAGCAGTGCAATCAACGTTGGTGTCATGGATTGGTAACACGTTGGAGTTGTCGGTAAGATCAACCCTGGGAGATTATGAGGATGCAAGTCTATTATGGGAACACCTGAAGAGAAGATTTTGTGTTGTTAGTGGAACAAGAATATGTCAACTAAAAGCATCTTTAAGTGAATGTAAACAGAAGAAAACAGAGGGAGTTGCTATATATTTTGGCAGATTGAACAAAATATGGGATGAGATGGTGACTTATATGAAGATACCGCAATGCAAGTGTGGACAGTGTACATGTAATATCGCATCTCAGGTAAGTATGTTAAGAGAAGAAGATTTCTTGCACTATTTTCTGATTGGGTTAGATTCTGTATACAGTTCTTTGCGTGAACAATTGCTTGCAAGGGAACAATTGCCGTCTGTAGATGTTGCGTATCAAACCATTGTGAACTCAGAACGCCTAAAGATTGGAGATGGAGTAGTACCTACAGAGATGCAAGAGAATATTATGGCCTTCAAAGTGCAAGCTGATCAACGCCTACTTAATAGTGCTTATGATCCCACCAAGTACTGCAAAACTTGCAGCAGACAAGGACACTCAGATGATGGGTGTTTTAAAATCATTGGATATCCAGAATGGTGGGGAGACAGACAAAAGAATGGCAGAGGAGGAAGAACTGGAGGAAGAGGACGTGATGGAAGAGGAGGTAGAGGACAAGGAGGGAATCTTGTCCGTGCTCATAACCTGCAAGTTTCGGCAGTCATACTCAGATTATTCTCTTTTTACTATGATGAAAGGAAAGATGCAACTTAATGTGCTGGTGTATGTTGATGATTTAATTATTGCAGGGAATGATCTAGTTGCGCTTACACAATTTAAAGCGTACTTGGGTCAATGTTTTTAGATGAAAGATTTAGGAAAATTAAAATACTTCCTAGGTTTGGAAGTGGCTCGTAGTAAACGAGGTTTCTACATATGCCAGAGGAAATATGCGTTGGATATTATAATGGAGGCAGGTTTATTGGGTGCGAAACCTGCAGAATTTCCTATTGAAACCAATCATCGTCTTGCTTTAGCAACAGGAGATTTGCTTTATGATGTAGAAAAGTATAGAAGATTGGTTGGACGTTTGATATATTTATCTGTCACCAGACCAGATCTTGCTTACTCAGTGCACATCTTATCTCAGTTTATGCAACGACCAAGAATGGAGCATTGGGAAGCAGCACTTCGTGTGGTTAGATATTTGAAAAAGAATCCTGGACAAGGAATTCTGTTGCGCTCTAATAGTAGTTTAACCTTGAGAGGTTGGTGTGATTCAGATTGGGCAAGTTTTCCTTTAACTAGGCGTTCACTGACGGGATGGTTTATTTGTTTTGGAGATTCGCCAGTATCTTGGAAGACTAAGAAGCAACCAACTGTGTCTCGTAGCTCGGATGAAGCAGAATATCGTTCCATGGCGGCGGCTACATGTGAATTGAAATGGTTGAAACAATTACTCAGTGATTTGAGGGTTTATCATACACAAGCGATGAGTCTTCTTTGCGATAGTCAATCAGCTTTATATATTGCGAAGAACCCTGTTTTTCATGAAAGAACAAAACATATTGAAGTGGACTGTCATCTAGTAAGGGATGCGGTAATACAAAAGATTATTCTACCTTCTTATACTCCTACCACAATGCAGTTGGCGGATATATTCACAAAGTCGTTGGGAAAAGCTCAGTTCCATGCTATTTTATCCAAGATGGGCATTTGTGACCTGCATGCTCCGTCTTGAGGGGGGTATTGAGACACGTGACTGAGACTGTTTAGGAAAGTCTCAGTTAGGTACGTATCTTAGAGATTGTTTAGGAAAGTCTTATATAATAAGACTTCTAAGCTCGGTAACAAATCCGAGAATCCGAGACTGATATGGAATGTACTTTGATTAGGACTCTTTATATTGGTCAAGAGTTAGAGTCGTGTTAGGAAGTTATTTCTTTCCCAAGTATGAATCATATATATATGTATCAACGTATTGTAAAAGGTGAACGAGTGAATAAGAGATATCAAATTCTTAACAGGTCATCACAAAGGGAAGATTCATTCTGATTTTCCGGATGGTGTACAATATTTTTGTACGTGTATACGCGTTAAACCGGTCCGTATGCACCGGGTTAGGGGCTTGTTTAGGTTGACACCTTTATAATGATAATGTAGAATAACAACATTCTAAATATGCTGGGAATTTCAACTAAAGGAGACGAGGGTAGGTTTATCATGTTGGTTTACTATCCTAGTTGCCATTTTAAACTTACTGGAAGTACTCAAATGTGGGGGGACCTTTGGCCATAGTCATGCTTGGACGGATTCAAGACAATTTGGCCAGTTGAGTTGCTTATGCATATGTAGGCTTTAATGAATTTTGATGCGTATGTTTAGATCCTTGAATATTTTGTTCAGCGTCTCAAGAGTGTTGTTTACAAACACCACTCACGAGTTAAAGGGTTGTTGAATTGTTTAGGAACTATTTTGTAGAGATCTGATTCTCACAAGGTAAATCAAGATTATCCTTTATATTTCTTTAGCTAGTGCACCTCAGTGTTCCCAAAAGGCACAATTGACTTAGATAATGATACGTTACTTGTGACTAGTCTTTCAGAATTCAAAATAAAAATGGGGGCTAAGATCTATGATCTTTTAATCCGTACACCTCGACTGCGGCAGGTATGCGAAGAAAACTTTTAAGGATAATCATGACAAGACCAATGAATAATTTGTTCTTAGTGGGTAACCAGAATGCTTATAACCATAACTCGTGTAAGTTTTGGAGTTAGAAACATTCGATTAGTTGTCATGAGATATTGAAAAGATGATCTTGAGGGTCTGGATCTAACGAGAGAAACCTTAGACATTTCCCATGACAAGTTCATTTTTGGCTCAGTCTTTGTGTTTTTGAAGAAAGAGAAGAAGGTAGTATTGAGGTTTGACTTGGATAGTCTATTGTCGACATCTATCCTTAACCTAATTGTGAGTCTTCTTATAAAATCTCTAGTAAACGAGTTTTAGAAATAAGCTGAAATTTGTGGTTTATATAAAAGAAGTAATTCAGAGATTATTTTGGCATGTTTTTCCCCATGTGTAAAATGAAATTTTGAGGCATTAATTGTGTGTCACTGTGCAATGATACACGAGCGGATTTTGAGAAAGCATTCTTGAAAGGTTAATCATATGTGGGACAAACTACAAGGTTTGTAGAAAATGAAGTGTACCTGATGCAACCTGATTTTACATATATATTTGTATAAGCATAGATATTAATCCTATTGATTGCCTCTATTATGACGTATCTTATGATATGATAAACATGTTTTACATTTACTAATAAATCAGTGTGTTTTTTAAGATTTGACAGGAAACTAATTTGCGGTTGATGTGGTCTAAAGGATCAGTAGGTAACCAATAAATTCTGAGGATATAGTTTCTGTCTAATAGGTTTAGTATGTATTGTAAAACAGATGTGCATGTTCACTTTTACCCTGGGAAATAACAGGGATGCTCTAACTAGAGGACCAGAGATTGGAATGCATGAGATACATATGTAATTTCAAATATGTGATATATATTGCACTAACCTTAATTTTGAGGAAGTTGTAATTAATGTAATAGTGAATAGTACATGTATTTTTTTTACATGCTTTACAACCACCTATGAAATATGTGATATTTACGATTTGAATGAAAGACCAAGTTAGATGATATGATCTAAAGGATTGAAGGGAACTAGAAGAAATTCTGAAGGAAATGGTCTTTGTCAAACTCGATGCATTTAATGTGTGTTGTAAATGTGCAGTATATCAGGTGTATACAAATACACTAGTATCTCCAAAAAATGGGATGATCTGATCAGAGACTTGCAATACTTGAGGTACATCTTAAATTGTGTATGTATACATATTGTACTGACCTTAAGAGATGTTGTTGTTTCAGGCTAAGGCAAAAGCTAAGCCTATATGTGTATCCTCTTAAGAAATGTCTATCTTAAGAAATGTCTATCCAAGGAAGTCCTTAAAACAAACATGATGAAATTGATTTTTTTTATGAAATCAAAGTTCGTGCGCTTTAATTCAAGCACAAGAGGAAGACGAATTTCTATTAAGATATGCTTCTTAGAAGATATTCCTTTGTGACCGAAGCCTGTGGCCAACATTGTAGAAACTCAATTGACTATGTGAGTCTAAAGTAAATGAGCAATGACAAAGTCTAGACATACTCTGAGAAGGCTAATTCGGCAAGACAACTAAACTCTCTAATGAAGTAATTTTATAGACTTAATGAAGTCAATAGAAAAATTAGAGATCCTTTGACGAACGGATTATCTAGAGAGATGTTTTTTAATTATACATCGAGGGGGATGGGACTTAAGCTCATAAAATGAACTTGGCATGAAGGATACTCAACCTTGCTGACTGGAGATCCCAAGATCAAGGTTTTGAATGAGACAACTAATTTGTGGTGAGTAAAATTAAACACTATCAGAGAATTATATTCTCTGTCGCTTCCCTATGGTGTAGCCGTGATAGTGTGACTGCATGTGAAGGATGACTTTTAATAAGTCTTAATGAGTTCTATAGTTTCAATTTAAGATTGAAGTGGGGTATAGCAGTAAATACTCTTGATGGAACTCACCTATTTGAATGAGGAAGTGGGTCGCTTCCTATGAGAATTTGAGCTGATTCTCTAGAGTATTCTGAGAAACGGGATACGTCCATGGCCAAAACGGACACAACGGCATGAGCTTGGCAGCAACCTTGGATATATCATGCGTAGTTATTATCGCGGATTACACCAAACACTAGCAGTTCAAGACATTGCGGTCACTATCTAGCAAGTAGTTCCGGTAATCTCTCACTAAGTAAAAGTTCAAGACCTCATAGACACCTCTGCCTATAATGGTATTTCCTGTTTTTTCGTTTTTATCTATTTTTAATTCATTTTGAGAAAATGAGTTTTATGTTGTTTTTATGATCTTGGTATTACTAGTCCTTAGAGCCTAATGGTCACTAAGGGTTCACTGGCTCATTTTCACTTTGGTGAACAGAACCTTTATAAAGATGAAAGCTCTCAATGCTGTTATGATTTTTACAAACCATAGTATGACCCTGGGGTCAACACACTTTTGTGTATGAGAGAGGCTTGGAATGGCTAGTATGATTTTGACACACATCCGCCAGTCCATTCAATCAGGTTGGGTCTTGGGGTTGGAAAAACAAAGTTTTTCATTCAGTAAGTTTACCAAGATCCTTTATGTCATGTTTTCATTCATGTGGGGGATTGTTGGAAAAACAAAGTTTTTTTATTGAATGAAAATTAATAACAAAACGTTTTTCAACGTAATAAAAACACCTTCCAAATTTATTCTCATCCTTATGGGATAAACTTACCGTATATATATTTTCATTGGATGAAAAACTTAATTGTCATTGAAGAATTTTCTAGATTTATATTCTTCACCCTCTCTTGCAACAAGAAGGAGAGATATCTTTCTTTTTTGTTTTTTCTATGCTTTAAAGAAATAAAATGAGAGATTTTTATGTATAGAAATTCATCCCATACACGTCTCCCGAGGGTGCGGACCCACTGCGACCCACAAAAAATAAATTGTTTGAGGCGGTTTTTCCCTGGTTTGATTTTCTCGGAAGGATTATTTGTTTAATAAACGGCTATACCAACCAAACACACGATTATAGGCAGATAGAACAACTGCTTCCTTTGTGTGTTTTTTTCCAATAATTGAAAATGTATCAGAAAAAAATCCAGTCATTTCTCCTTGGTGAGACCAAAATTTGGCCGGCTCCACCGCCAAATCATGTCAATCCCTAGCGAGGCCACAAAATGTTTTCTTTCACCCGTGAAAACGAAGGGATTTTCTTGGAATAAATGTAGAATCACTCTTTTTTCTCTCTTTGTTTGCACCACTTTCAAGTTAGTACTTCTCACGATCCCAACTACCTAACCTAACATCTTAGTCTGTCAGGGTTGGTTTTCTTTTTTTTGACAAAGAAAACGGCAAATTATATAAAGAGTAAAAGTCACTTGAAGTGACAGATACAAAGAAAAACAAGGAGAGCTAGTAACTAACAATTGCTGCCTCCTAGTTACGAATAAGGATGCTCAAAGAGTAACCATCAAACAATTTTGTAGGCGAACCCCAATTAAAAAGGGTACATTTTATAGAAATAATAAGCTGTTCAAAAAATTTTCTTCTACCGCCATATAATCTAGCATTTCTTTCTTACCAAATCATCCACCAGGCTGCAAAAGAAATATAACCCCAAAACTTCTTCTCCATGTCTCTACTTTTCATGTTCGGCCATTCCAAAAGAGAAGCTTTACACTTTCAGCACAGACCCAATCACAACCAAAAGACGATATGAAGTAGTTCCAGATCTTTGAAGTTTCTGAACAATGAAGAAAAAGATGCATATTCATCTCTTACGCCACATTACAAAACAAACAACTATCTGAATCTGCTTTCCCGGCTTTAACAAGATAGTCCAGAGTTGGAGCGCCTTGATAACAAAGTGTCCAAAACCAAGAAAAAGACCTTTAAAAGGATATTAGGATTCCATAGTTGTTTATGAGGGAAAGAAAGATATCCCTCCACATCTAAAGAAATATAGCAATTAGACACATTGAAATCCCGGACGACATAAATTCTACCATCTTCCAAGTCAGAGTTACGTATGATTGAATTAGGTTCACCAATCATTTGAAGAAGAGATATAACTTCACCTAATTCAGTCACATTTACATTCCTACGGAAATCAAAATTCCAAGCAGAATCTATAGAAATACAATCACTCACAGTAGCATATTTTTTTCTAGTGAGTTTGAAAAGGGTATGGAATGAGTCTTTCAAAGTATCATTACCTATCCATCTATCATTCCATGATATAATCTTACTGCCATCATTCAGCTGGAATTTTGTATTTTGAATAATATGATTCTTAGAGTTTAAATTGCCTACCCATAAACTATGGCCCACTGATTTAGAAAAATCATTAAGAAAAAAAAAGTTAGTATTACTTCCAAACTTCTGAAAAACCAACTTCCTTCTTCTCAACTTCGTAAAAAATAGCAAAGATGAAACTAAATATATCCTATGTAAATTAAAAATAAAAAATATATATTTGAAAATGGGCAGATGAAACTGGTTACATCTTGCCTATTTTTACATTTTTGTCCATTTAAACAGTATCAAAATCTAACTGTCCATTTCACCCAGAAATTATTGATTTTGATCTTTTTAACTAATTTTGTGTTTTTTTTTTAATGCTCCCTACTCTCCTCCGTGTCCATCGTGGAAAGATGATGTGTACAAAAACTGAAACCACGTAAGATGTTTTTTCTCTTTCCTTTCTTCCTTTTCTTTCTCTTTCACCTGCTGTTCTTCCCCAAATCTCCAGATCACACTCTATCTTCATCTCATCTTCGCCAAAATAAATGAATTGGTAACTCAATTGTCTCAAGGTAGTAACCAATTACTGGGGAAATACTGAAATGAGTGATCCTACTACTGACTTTTTTGATTAACCAACTGATTAGTGATTTCCCCTGATCAGTTTTGCTCTACCAATCTTTAATGAGGTTAAAATAGAACAAGATAAAATTCCATTAAGACTTAATTTATCTTAATTGAGGAGCGCAATAAATTATTCGGAATGTGTATCTTTTCTCCCAAGAAAATAAATGATAAAGCTGATCTCTCTCACCATTTGCACTCCTACCACAACAGACATTAGTACTTTCCTTTTTGTTTTATCTCATGAGTCATGATGGCCCCTGCCTGCTTATATCCGATTCATGGTTTTCTTTAAAAAATGTTCTTTTTTTATTTGGTGTTTCTTAAAATTTTGTCAACTCCTTGTTTATCAATCAATCAAAGTGGCTTCACCTGCTGAAATGTTTTCGGATAATAAACTCCCTTTTTTTTTTACTCCAAAAGGGCGAATATATTGATAAAAAAAACAACTAACCGCCGGGACAGTGACTAAGTTGCACAAAAAATACAAAAAGTAGCTCAAAACAAAGCCATAAAAATGAAAATCAAAGTGATTACACTTATCTCTTGACCGCAATTGAATTAAGTTGGAAACCATCAAAGATATCAGTTCCTACACACCAATTATAAATGTAGATCTTCACAGAATCGATAATAGAATCCAGATCTTTGTATTTTTCATTGAAGACCCTTGTATTTTTTTCGACCCACACAGTCCACCAAATAGCAAAAGGATATAATATCCCATATTCTTGACTTGACGGCGTTATTGTTGCATTTTTTTCTTTCTCCATTGCCAGATATTACTTCTAACACAATCGTGAAAAACCCACTCCAAATCATAAAATCTTAAGAAATAATGCCATCCTGACCTAGTGGTTTCACAATGAAGAAATAAATGTTGGTTATCTTCCGCAACTCTCTCGCATAAAAGGCATCCTTTCACCATAATAACATTCCTTAATGAATCCATTGTTGGAGCTGCATTGTAACAAAGTGTCCAGACAAAAAATATAACATTTTGAGGAATTTTCGGATTCCATATGCATTTATGTAGAAATACTAAAAGTCCATCATCTTCGAAAGACTTGTAGCATTCAGAAACAGAAAAACCCTTGTTTCCAGCTTGCCATACTCTTTGGTTTCCACCATTGTCATTGTTTATAGCAGGGATTCAATCCAACAAATGAGTCATCTCTTCTATTTCTTCATCTTTTAGTGCCCTTGAAAACGCAAAATTCCAACTACCATCCTTTTCTGAACATCAACATTTCTTGAATTGTTGCTTCCTTGTGGTTGCTAATAGAGAATAATGCTGGAAACAGTGATTTAGGTGAATGCCCATTTAGCCATCTATCTCTCCAGAACAAACATCTATTTTCGCTATCCACTTGGATTGCAGAACTTTGTTCTACAGTATCCTTGCATTTTAAAATCCCAGCCCATAAACTCTTCCCTACAGACTTGCTATAAGAATTTGGATAAAACGATTTTGGATTACCCCCAAATTTGAGATTAACAATTTTTCTCCACAAAGCATTTTCTTAATTTCCATATCTCCAAATCCATTTTGCGGGTAAAGTTTTGTTCATCAGCCGTAACTTCTTGATACCAACACCTCCCCTCTCCTTTAGCCAACAAACTCTTTTCCATCCTACCCAACTCTTCTTCTTATTATTAGCAGATGATCCCCAAAGAAATTGTCTCATTATCCTCTCCATTTTCTTCTCAATAGATGCAGGGAGTTGATACAAGGACAAATAGTACACGGGATAATAAACTCACTTACTGTTTGAAACTTGAGATCAGTAGGATTATTGGGGGACTAGCTAGGATAATAAGTCGAGACTTGCAACCCATTTATCAATCTAGATTGGAGCACTTTCCATCGTTAACAAGCATGATATACCTGGAAAATGCCAAAATTGGACGATAAACTCATATTTTTGATCATTATTATTTTCACACCGCTACCAATCCCACGTCTTGTCGCAAAATTAAACCAGCCTCTACTGTCCTAGTTGTAGCAAGGTCGGAAATAATTATGTTGTTTGCCCATTTCTACCTTGCACTTGTAGGAGTGGAATATCGCACATACCAGTAACTATGCGAAATGAAGATAATCAGATATAAGTGGGGACTATCGCACACAACAAAGTCGAGATGACGCATTAAATGATGTCAACAGAGTCACGAGTAAGGTGTGATGATCTATGCGAAGTATAGTATGTACGAGAATGAGTGAGTGTACATGAGCGATTGTATCGTACAGTGAT
Organism: Papaver somniferum; assembly: GCF_003573695.1. Classification (NCBI taxonomy): domain Eukaryota; kingdom Viridiplantae; phylum Streptophyta; class Magnoliopsida; order Ranunculales; family Papaveraceae; genus Papaver; species Papaver somniferum. Next base: position 10,498,504 of record NW_020622713.1, read on the forward strand.
TCCGAAAATAGTGGATCTCTTAGCTGTCATCCACTATGAGGAATCTTATATAAAAGAAAGAACTTATCACATAGAGGAGAGATCTTTTAGTGAGTGCTAGACAAGAAACTAGGAGAGAGAAAGTTTATTTGGAGAGCAAGTAAAGTCATTGTAATCCTTTGTATCCAATTATAAACCTTGATAATTAATAAAAGAGTTCACTATGATTACTTAGGTTATTGTTTAAATACATTAGGGTGTGGTTGTAGGTTTTCCTACAACTACGTTTTTGGCGCCAGAAACAGATCTGGTTGATAAATCCTGTTAGTAAGTGTGCCAAACTTTTCATAAGATAGATCTGAAACTTTTGGGGAAAATACAGCAGAATAATAAAGAATCCATGGAGAAAGCAAGAATCGTAACAATACAAGGAAAAGGTAGAGATGTACAGTGTAATTCTATAACTAAAGCATCAATCTCTGATGCGGATTTTCAAGCAGGAATAACAGGTAGAATTCACAAGAGAAATTATGAAGGAAAGAAGGTGGAAACGGTGGAAAAAGAATCTCCATTAAAAGAATGGGAAAAAGTGAAGATTACGTTCGCAGCAGAAGAAATTCCAGAAGAACATTTAAAGCGGACAGATCCATTGGTAGTTACAGTCACAGCTGAGCGAGGAGAAAATATCACAATGAAGAAGAAATCAGAAGAATGGGCGGTTGATAGAACGTTGATAGATACAGGGAGCGGAGTTGATGTCTTATTTTATCGCACATTCAAAGCGATGGGATACGAAGATGCAGAGATGATACGTCCAACTTACAATGTACATGGATTCAATAAATCAATCACAAAACCAAAAGGAGAAATTTTGATTCGAATATTACTAAGAGAAATAGAGACAAAGATAACACTATGCGTGATTGGTATAGAATCGTCATACAACATGTTATTGGGAAGACCATGGGTGCATGTGATAAAAGATGTAGCATCAATACTGCATCAATGCATCAGATTCCCAATCCCAAGTGGTATAGGTGAAATTAAAGGAGACGTTAACAGTGCAAAGATTTGCAATCAGACAGATGTAAGAAATTATGAAGGAAGAGCAAAGAAGCGAAAGGATCAATGGAGAAAAGCAAAAAAACTAAAAAAGGAGGATGAATTTCGGATATATATGATCAGAGCGAAGGAGGGAAAAGGAATACCAAGCGAAGTGCCAGCAAAGGAAGGTGAACCAAGTAAAGAAATTAAGGAACCAACACCAATGGGAAAACCAAAAGCAAATTTTACTGTAGTGGAACCAACAAAGGAAATAAATGTTGGATCCGAAGAAGAGCCAAAGATATTAAAAATTGGAACCAAAATGGATAAAGAAGAAGAAAAAAAACCGTAAACATATTGCGAGAGTATAGTGATATCTTCGCATGGAGTATGGAAGAGAGGCCGGGGATAGATCTGTCTGTCGCATGTCATAAATTGGACATTAATAAGAATGTAAAGCCATTCAAGCAAAGAATAAGGAAGATTACAACTGGTTATCATCCTCAAATAGAAGCGGAGTTGTAAAAAATGTTGGATACAGGAATTATAAGACAAGAAAAATATCCAGAATGGATAGCAAACATGGTGGTGGTACCGAAAAAGAACAAAGAGATCAGGGTCTGCATAGACTTCACCGATTTAAATAAAGCGTGTCCTAAAGACAGTTTTTCTTTACCAGATATCCCCCAAATGGTAGAATCGGCATCAGGAAATGATAGATTCTCAATGTTGGATGGGTATAAAGTCTATAATCTAATCCCTTTGGATGAAGAAGATCAAGAACATACTGATTTCTTTGCAACAAGAGGTTTATATTGTTATACGAAAACGCCGTTTGGATTGAAGAATGCGGGTGCGACATATCAAAGAATGGTGGAGAAAGTATTTGAAAAGTGGATACATAAAACGTTAGAAGTCTATGTAGATGACATGCTAATTAAGAGGAAAGAGGATAAGGATCATGTTGATGATTGCGAGAAATATTTGAACAGATGCGAAAATTCAATATCAAAGTGAATCCAGAAAAATGTGTCTTCGGTGTACAATCAGGAAAATTCTTGGGATACATAGTGTCCAAGAAAGGAATAAAAGTTGATCCAGAGAAAGTACAAGCAGTTAGAGATATGCCACCCCCTGCAATGGTGAAAGATGTTCAAAAATTAAATGGGTTGATAGCTTTGTTAGGAAGGTTTAACTCGCACTCTTCGGATAAGTGTAAACACTTTTTCAATATATTAAAAAAGGGGGGGAAATTTGAGTGGACGGAAGAATGTGATAAAGCATTGCAGAGCATAAAAAATTACTTGGTGAATTTATCCATTATGCAAAAAGCGAAGCCGGGAGAGGAATTGCTACTCTATTTAGCATCAACATCGCATGCATTAAGTGCAGTATTGTTACGTTCGGATAAAGGGGTAGAAAAACCAATATATTATATAAGTAAAACTTATAACTCAGCGGAGAAAATTATTCAAAAATTGAAAATTTGATTCTCGCACTGGTGTATGCATCATTCAAGCTTCGGATTTACTTTCAAGCTCATAAGATTAAGGTATTAACAAGGGTACTAATTGAACCAGTAATGAAGAATTCCAAAAGATCAGGAAGGGTTGAAAGGTGGCATGCACAATTAGGAAATTATGAAATTGGTTATGAGATTTTATCTTCGCCAAAGTCTCAAGTTATCGCAGAGTTCCTCGCAAAGTTTCCGTTAGAAGAAGATGAATACGTAGAAGAAATTATGGATGTCGATGAAGAACACGGGAATCCTAAAGACTTATTAACTGAACGGAATTCAAATAGATGGGAAATATTAGTCGATGGGTCATAAAATGGAGAAGGGAATGGTATTGGTATTGTATTCATTTCACCAATAGGAGCGCGAATGGCTTACTCATTCAGATTGGGTTTCGCATCCACAAATAATGAAACTGAGCATGAGGCAGTTGTACATGCACTAAAACTAGCAATTGAAATGAAGATAGAAGATGTGCGAATAACTAGTGATTCACAGTTGGTAATTCTTCAGATATAAGGTACATACAGTACCAATGAACTATCTTTGCAAAGATACAAGAAGTTGGTTATGGATTTATCAGTGCGAATTCCAAAAATAAGTTGGAGACATATATGCAGAAAGGATAATAGACTTGAAAATGCATTGGCCTTCATACCCTCCATGTTAATATATCCAGTTGCAAGGTACATAGAAATACAAACACTCTTTTTACCATCTATAGAGAAAGGAGAAGAAACACAAGCAGATGTGATGACAATTGATGATATGGAAGAAGAAAGTGTGAGCGAAGATTAAAGATTAGAGGACTGAGATCCATTTGTATTTAGAAAAGGGAGAAGTACCGAGAAAAACATTAGTAGCACACAAGTTAAAAAGTCGTGCGACAAATTACGAATTAAGGGATGGCGTGCTTTATAGAAATCATTTCTTGGAACCTCGCTCAGATGTCTCACGCGGAAAGAAGGAATAAAAATCTTAAAGACATTATATTATGGAGATGCTGTTAATCATAGCGGGGGAAGATCACTCGCATACAGAGCAAAGATACAAGGCTACTATTGGCCGTACATGCATGAGGATGCAAAACAAGTCTCAAAGAGATGTGAAGAATGTCAACGTCATGGAAAGAAGATACATGCACCTGGAGCGATGCTAAACACATCAACAAATGTGTGGCCCTTCGAAAAATGGGTAATTGACGTTGTTGGACCGTTTATACCAGGAACAGGACAAAAGAGATACTTAATTGTCGCAACAGATTGTTTCACAAAATGGGCAGAAGTAAAAGCAGTTCAGCATATTCGTGATAAGGACATATTCACATTCATCTTTGAAAATATTATATGCATATTTGACATTCCCGCACAGCTGGTATCTTATAATGGGAATCAGTTTGAGGGCGAGAATATAGAAATGTTTCTTAGTGCGTTCAAAATTCAAAGTGGAAAATATACTCCTTTATATCCACAGAGCAATGGACAAGTAGAAGCAACAAATAAAACGATCGCAGACAACTTAAAGAACAAACTAGAAGGGCGCAATAAAGGGTGGTGCGAACAAGTACATAATGTAGTATGGGCCTACAGAACAACTAGGAGAGAAGCGATAGGAATGTCACCTTTCTGTTTGACATATGGGGTAGAGGTAGTGTTACCAACAGAAGCCATCATTCCTACCACAAAGAAAGAAGCTTGGGAGAAAAATCTAAGTGCAAATCTAATTTTAACAAAACTTGATGATTTATAAGAAGCAAGAGAGATTGCTTTGTAGCATATGGAAAATAATCAAATAGACTAGATCGAGAATACAATAAACGTTTTTAAATAAGAGAATTTCAACCAGGCGAATTGGTGTTGCGAGAAACTCTAGTCTATCAGAGAGGAGGAGATGGAAAATTGGAAAATAAATGGGATGAACCCTATATAATAAAAAAGGATAGTTGGAAATGGAGCTTATGAGTTAATGGGTCCATACGGAAGAAATACAAGTTGAAAACTAGATCGTCCTTGGAATAGGTTATACTTGAAAAAATACTATCCATAGAAGCTTGCGAAATAAATCGCACAATTAAAACGGATGTGAAGTTAAGAACATGAGTTCATATTTTTGAACAAGGATGTAACATTAAATCTAATAAACGAGTGCGAAAATTTCTATTAAATACAAGAAATTTTTCTTTAGATAAAAGCAAAATAAGACCTTGATATAAGGCAACAAAAATGATAATTTTTATCAGATAAATTAGGAATCTGAATGTGGCGTGCAACCTAGTTCGCATACATGCATGAGGCAAAAAATTAAGACCTATCGCACTTCATAGTCGGAGAAACCTAGAAAGCGTGACTCAAGGGAAAGCTATACCGACCCTGGAACCTGAGTTATGGAGATTTGGGGTGAGAACAAACGAAAATGCCCATCCGGGAGAGGTACCTTAAATTTTCAGTCTAAGATAATAATCTTAGATTGAGAGACTAAGGTGAGAAAGTCTCTCCTAAGGAGTGCAGAAACTCGATCAGGGCGTCGAGGTACACGGTTGGTTCAAGAGTGCCCGGGGATTTTGGAGCGTACCCTGCCACTCTTGACAAGTCCTGACTATGATGCACTCGGTCCGAAGATACCCAACTTAGGGTGCGGTCTCGCAACCATAAACCTTATCCGTAGTGGGATGTGAGACTGCGAAATCAACTGGTTGTTGAATTACCATATGGGAAGAGCCATACCCTTAACCCGGTAGAGGTAAGCTTCCTTGAAGGGGCAATCGGGGGGGAAGATAAGAACGACACCCTCCATTAGGGAGCTGAATTGTGTCAAAAGACGTAAATGTCATAAGACTTTTTACTCAAGGGAGTATTAAGACTTATCATATTCATGCGATAAAACCTGAAGAGGAAATAATACAAGAAAAAGATAAGATGAGATCAACGGGTTGATACACTATAGTGTAAAAACCGCCTGCGATCTCATCACACAGAAATAAGGCAAGATAATGCATTTACATAGGAAGGCAAAAAAGACCTCATGAGAAAGAATATATACAAACTAATGATTGTTTTGCAGGAAATTCAAAATTCATTAGATCTCACACTTGTTTCGTGCAAGAAATATAATAAGAAGCAAGTATAGGAATTGACATAATAAAATATTATCTTCTTTGTAACAAACAAGTTCAGAGTATATCAAAACAAAGAAGGGAAACACTGGACGAAAAGAAAATTAAACATGTTCAGCAGCTACATTTTGTTCGACCAAAGACTTTTCAGCATCAGTATTGGGTCCAGGATTCTCAATTTCAGCATTAGTCTTATCAACATACTTGTCCTTCTCAATTTGATCCTCTTCATCCTCTTGATCATTCTCATCATCGCTCACAAATTCATAATCACTATCCGGTTCAGGGTACTCTTCATCTTCGCTTACATTAAGAGGAGGAATCTTTACTGCAGGAAGAGAGTAGCTTAGAAGAATTCCATTAACTACAGATTGAGCACGAGCATGAGCCTTGCGAATAGCTCCCCTTTCAAGGTTTCTAGCATTGATCTCCAAAAAAGATTGTTGATGTGCGAGTCTTCTTCGCGCTCTTTCTCGAGAAGCAGAAAGAGAAAGTTCAAGGTTCGCAAAAGATGCTTCCAGGTTCAACCGCTCTTTGTGAACTTTGGATAAATCAGATCTCAATTGAGCAATAGTAGATTTTTAGTATTTTTTATTACTCCCTCCGTTCCACTTTAGATGATGTTTTTGGAGTTTTCACGCAGATTAAGAAATGAAGAGAGATATGAAGATTTTTCATCGATATCCTTGAGAAAGTCTTCAAACATTAATTGCTATTAGTGCATTTAAAGAAAAATCTTATAGTTCCAAGACAAAATATAACGATGTAATTGGTAGTTTTGTGGAAAAATATGAAAACTTTCAAGTATTGTGGAACAAAAAGACCCTAAAACACCATCTAAAATGGAACAGAGGGAGTATTTTCTAAGTTTATATCTTGTAAAAGAATTGGCAATTAGGAGTGAGCATGGGTCGGTATGGACCGGTTCTTAACTCATCCGCATCCAATCCAATTCACTAAGGATTTCAAATTTGGTATCCGCATCCAATCCAACATCCAACGAATTTGCATCAAATGGGTGCACGGATGAACGGATTGGGTGCAGATAATGCAATGGATTTGTGTTAGTTAAAATTTCTTAATGAAAAAATAAACCAATATAGATGACTTCTTGTAGAACCTACATATTGTTTATATGTATATAAATAAAAAAGTGATATGGACAACACTCCAAGCAAACACTTTAAAAATTCCAAAACTATCTATATATATATTCTAGAAACTATATAAATGCACTTAATCTAACGGATATGGATGTCCAACGGATTTTCAAGGTTACATCCGGGCCCATTCCGTAATCCGTTAGATTTCAAAAATCTTATCCGCGTCCAATCCATTAGCGAACGGTCCGGGCATCCGTCCGTAAAAATACGGTTGGTCCCGGTTAAATCCGCGGATTACGGATAAAATGCTCACCCCTATTGGCAGTAATATCAACAAATAAAAATATTTAAGTTTTAAAATAGATTTCCACTTCAGCTTAAGCGGTATTTAACTTGTATATAACATCAAACCACATTTCAATAAGCGACGACAATAATATCAGAGACAATAATATCAGATTACATCAAATCCAGCAATATTATTTCTGTAGAATTCAAAGCATTCAAAATGCTTATGCTTTCTTCCGTTTTTTTTATTTATTTTTTTACGAGAAAGAATTTGATCAAAAAAATTAATGAGGAACACAGTATCCTCCGGTAACATGGTACAATTTTATGAGGATTTTTTATTTATTTATAGCGTTTAGAAACCTGGTTTGATTGGGGTATACCCAATAAGACAAAATCTGGTCATTATGAAGTAAAACCCAGCTACTCCTTAACCTTGTATTTTCTAAATGGCTAATATGTCCTTGTTTAATTAACACTAAAAATCTGATTAGGTTAATTAATTGAGTAGATTAAAACTTCTCAAATTATGAATTTGAGTAATGAAATTTTTGATTGAACTTTGGGAAGTTTTTTGATGAAAAAAAAGTTGTTTTGAAAAAATTTTTTGGAATGGAAATGAAAGCACACTACCCAAACACTTCTAAAGAGGGGATTGCAAAGCTGTTGCATGAAATAATACTCAAAATTAGATGAAAAATCAACACTTTCAGTTCTGAAAGTATGCAAAGTCGGCAAGGTCGACAGATGGAGATCATGCCGACTTTATTTTTTTGACACACATGAGATGACATAAAAAAATTATTAGTCGGCAAGGTCATCAAAAAATACCCTGCCGGCTGTTGAGAAAAATGTATTAGTCAGCAAGGTCATCAAAAAATACCCTGCCGGCTGTTGAGAAAATTTATTAGTCGGCAAGGTCTTCAAAAAATACCTTGCCGGCTGTTAAAAAAACTTGTTAGTCGGCGAGATCTTCAAAAAAATGCCTGTCGGCTGTTGAAAAATTTACAGTCGCCATGGCTGTTATGAAAAGTCGGCAAGATATGCATGTTACGACCTTGCCAACTAAAAACACAGAAACCACAATTTTCGATTTTTAACCTAATATAACAATTAAATCACACAACACAGTGATGGGTTTGAGTTTAAACATCACTTATAGTATTCTTTTCGCCGGTAAAGTCAATAATTTTTTGGAAAATCAAAGTTGAAAATTTTTATATGGGTTTGGTTGATGGAAGGCGCGACGAAGAAGAAGAGGAGAAGATTAAGAGTTGTTGAGTTTTTTAACTTTAGGGTTAATGAAATTAAGAAATGAATTTATTTTTATTAATTAGCTCAAAAATATTGAAATAAAATCACCCTTTTTTAACCTTCCCTTGGTAAAGACATTAGATCATCTGAAGCATCATTTCGTAGGTCAAGTAAAACATGAAACAAAATCAGATGAGCAGGAAGAGAGAGAGAGAGAGAGAGTGAGTGTATCTTTTCTCCCAAGGAACTGAAAAGATGGGATTTGTAATAAATGATGAACCCTGTTTTTGTACAGATAAAGCTGCATGCAGCTGATAGGACTTCCTCTGTTTTCATCTTCTTTTTTTGTTTGTACATGAATATACTACAATCAAAAGATATTTTCAAAACAATTTTCCAATCAGAAAAGTGGGTCCATTTGAAAGCATACATGGATCAGGATTGGTCCACCTGCCATTGTTAGCAAGCTCTTGAATAAAAATCTTCTATTTTAAAACAAAAAATGATTTTTTTTCAAAAAAGTCCACAGCACTGTGCTCTTGGACAGTCCAAATCATCCAAAGTAACAACTTGGTAGGTATTAATTGGGTCTAGTGTTCAGATCAGTGTAACATCATAGGACAGACCAAGGATTATGCACAGCCATGGATTAATTAAACAAAAAGAAAAAGACAGCTAGCTAGGATGATATAGGATCAGAGTTCATCTCTCTCTCTAGCTACTCATTAATTACAACCACCCCCAAGAACAAACTTTACCATTTTGAGCTTCCATCCATAATAAAGCTGAATTCAACTCAGAGAGCTAACTAGCAAACAAAACCATCTCTGTGTTTTGGTGTTTTCATAGACATGGATTAATTTATTGTGAAAGTAATATTTGGTCTTTAATACCAGTTAGATTAGGAAATCTAATAATATTAGCATTGTTAATTAGGTCTAGTGTTGTTACAATCCCTAGATTTATTTACTTAAAATAATCAGATGAAAAACAAGGATTATCAAACAGCATCCATATCTCTCTAGCTACCATATTCACTGATTACTACTACCCCACCCCAAGCTTTTTCCATTTTGAGCTTCCATCAAGAATAAAGCTATTTTTTACAGAATTCAACCCAGAGAGCAAACAAAACCATCTCTGGGTCTCCACAATTCCTGTCTGTGTTTTGGTATTCTCATAGACATGACAGACAGCACCATTAGAGATAGAATCTCTCTACCAAAAAATTTTGAACAAAAAGATAAATCCTAACACATTTCCATGGGAAAGATTTTACTAATAGATATAAAGATAGATAGATTCACTTAATTAGTTGTTTGGATGATTGATTACACATTGAAATCCATATCCTGATGATGATCATCAACCTCCTCTAAACAACTTGCAAAACCCCCCTAGCTACTGAAATTAAAGAAACCCTAAAACAAAATGAAAAACAAGCTAGGAAGAAAAGACTAGCTAATTATGCATCACCACAACAACAACTGTAAGTAAAGTAAACCCCGCCGTCCATTATACTGCTGATCATAAACAACTTCCTTCCTAGTGCCATAGTATAGTACTCATCCCCTGAATGATCGACCTAACACTGAACGGCTGCTGCTGTTTGCCTTGAGATTGGTCACTTCAGTCTCAAGAGTTGCGATAAGCTCATCCCTGTTGTGTATCTGAGCATCCTGATCCTCGATCTGAGCATCCCTCTCCATTAGCTGCACATTCATCTGCTCAATCTCAGCATCCTTCTGCTGGATCTCCACATTCATTTGAGCGAGAAGAGCATTCTTATCAGCAATATCACCATCTCTCAACTTGATTTCATCGTTCCTGGACTCGCTCTGTGCTCTCAGAGTAGACACTAGATCTTCAAGCGATGGCTGCTCTTCTACATAACAGAATTTACAGAAAGCACATATCATCATAGCAGCGACGGATCCAGAAACAACCAGAGATATTACTAGAGAGCTGTTATCCTGGTGAAGATAGGTGAAAAGACATGACGCCACATTGAAGATCGATCCACCAGTTACCACGGCTATGAGGTTGTCATCATCGTTGCGTATGTATACCAGCTTCCGGAAAACAACTATTACGACAATGAAGCAGATATAGCTCATGAGAGTGAAGATAAGGAGAGAGAAACAAATCTCATGAGCTATCATCTGCTTCATGGTCGTAATAGTTGATATAAACTGGATATTTGGAATTACACCCAGAAAACCTAACCTCCCTCTCATCCAGCCAACCAGAACAATGTATCGTTCCGGAAAGTTGATCAGAAAAAACAGAACCCAGCCACCAGCGAACAACGATGAAATACCACAGAAAACCTTTACATCTCTAAAGGTGGCCTCGAAAGCAGTAGATCGTTGGATATCTTCCATAGTGTGAGCAGTAGAGTTAGTCTGTTGAATGAAACACCAGCTTGGATAGCAAAGATGAAGCTCAAGCAGCAGAGATAGCATCCAAAGAAAATATCAAACAACAGAACTATTTTTGCGATGATAAGAAGTTTTTTTTGTTGGTTATGATGACTAAAGGTTCATTAGGGTTCATCATCATTTTGAGTCTGAGAGTTATTGAAGAAATTTATTAGTACAGGGGAGAGAAGAAGAAAGAGAGAGAGAGAGAGAGTGTTTCAGTCGGATGGTGGGATAGGAGAGGAGGAGTTGTTGTACCTAGGGGGCCCTTTTTAAACCGAAACCCTAATGTTGTTAAATTACGGAAAGGCACTCGATCGGAACTCTCTCGAACCCCCTTTGAACATTCTAGAGGGTTCACGAGAAAAGTCTAGTCTTGATCTTTATATAGGCACCCTAATTTTGCTTTGGGCCTCCGGTGAAGTCATTATCTATGGACAGTGCAGAATTTTTGAGGCCAACTTTTGTGGGGATTACCTGGAGTAGATTAGCCAAGGTTATATCAACTTATCATGCACTTTCAAATACATAACCAAACATTAATCATACACACTAGAGATTTTGATTGCTTCAGTTCTGTAATTTTTATCATTTTTGAAATCCATTAGCTAGCTTTCCCAGCACTTGATACATTGAGAAGGAAAGTGGGAATTTAGCTATAAAAGGGGATACATTGGAGAAGGAAATTCTAAGTGTCTAATTTAGACTAGAGAAGCCAAGGCCCAACATGAATCTTGCAAATTCTAGCTTCCAAACATGTTTACCAAGTCTAAATGTGAAAACTTGAGATTATATACACAATCCAGTGTAACAGTCTACCACCATTACAGATAACAAACTCAGCCAATCTCCTCCAGCCAACAGCTGCGTAATTGCTTCAGAATGTAAACACAATCCTGCCAATCGGAGTGTCTTCTAGTCTTAATCTTCACTCCGCCAAGTGGGAATGCAGCGCCATTTGGCGGCTAACTAGAAAATGTTCACACCATTCCTGGGAAAGAAAACAGGCTTCATCGGAATCGATAAACAGTAAATCTCTATCTCACCCTTCTATGGAAATTGGAAGCATAGAAGCATTATGCACCAAAAATGCTTACCGTCTTCATCCGAGCGCAAGAACCTTAAACACGCTCTGCGCATTTGGTTTCGAACTCTGAAGTAAGTACAATTGCAGCGGTTTAAACATTTTGGCCTGTCCTGATACAGGCAATAATCAACGGAAGAAACACCCCTTCAACTTTTGTATGGTGCAAAGGTTGGCACATGATGCCAGCACCAGCTGCGTGGACCATTTTCTTGTGCCATACTGAAACCAAAACAGACATGTAGTCTATTTAACAAAGGAATATTAGAGACATGCATGTTGTCAAAAAATAATATAAAAATAGAGACCATTAACATGCTAGGCAGCAGTTAAACCCTCAAACAGGAAACACCGACCACCAATAATGATAAGAACCAGTATAGTGTACCAGTGACAACCGGCCATGCCACCAAACAATTAACACGGGGATGAAAAATTAACCTAAATTGTCCCTATATGGATGGATCTATGGTGCTTACATTTAAATACTACTGCTTCACAACTGTGAAACTTACTATATAATTTTGGGGGAATGGACATCATGAAACACCAGCGCAGGTTCAACTAAGAAACAATAAATGTAACTGAAAACAAGAACCAGGATGTTGATTGAATACGAAGGAAAGGAAATGGCAACAGCGAGAGATGACATGGCACAAAGGGTGCGATAAAGACAACATTCTCAATCTAAGAGCTACCTTAAAACTAAACCACAAACTAATCTCTCATATCATAGCTTACACATTCTGTATATTCCACTGGACCACCCATAGGCTAAAAAGGATAAAAATGGAAGAAAATTTAAAAATTATCTTCGCCACTGTCACAATGCTGCTACGTTTTCCATATACTTGCAAGCCATAAAAAAGGGGAGATGTTTCATCAAATTATCTATTCCACTAACAGAAAGAGTGTTACAAACATACTAGCTAATATCACAGTGAACTCCTCAGCCAAATATCCTAGGCTAAAACATGCAGTATTTAGTGCCTGGGTTATATTTGATCACAAGATAAACCATGTAGTGATCAATACTATGTATGCGCATGAGTACGGCTCTACAACATGTACAGACAGATATCTGGGAACGTTTGAAATACATATGAACCGGACCTACTAACCAAAAAGACAATATAACACATATCTTGCAACATTTTTGTACTGTTCAGGTAGATGATCCAAGTTCCAACAACTAATTCTCGGTGTAAATTTTTACTTGCCACCATAAACAAGGATTCGAAAAATATTTTTTTATCTCATCAATGTCAAAGAAAATGTCGAGAACTAAACAGTGTCATCTTATATGTAGTTTATGGATCCGTTAAAAAGGAACGATTTCCAGATTGCACAAAGAACGAAAAGGGCATACCTTGGTTGTAAGAAAGTTCTTCATTGCAATTTCTTGATTTAGTCTTATAAGAAGATCCTCCATGTCCGTTCTAGGCTTCTTGCAGTACCCAATTCCCTTGCATAGTGAGAAGAACTCTATTCATTTTCTGGCGCGGATCTAATGAAAGAACAGTTTGTGTATCTGGGAACTCCATTTCTGTTGTTAAGGCTTCTGCACTTCCAACGAATTCAAGGAAACCATCACCAAGTGAATCCCAGTATTGGATATTTCACAAACTCTAATGGAACTCATGTCACTTCCAACACTCTCCGTATAATGTTTCCTGCATGCCATGACTGGACAACCTACCATACTCATGTTCAGAAAGACAGTCCATCCTAAAAAGATTCAAGCTTGGAAACATCAGTTACATCTTTAACAAGAGCACTTTCTTGGTTGCATTGAGTTATGCCTTGGAAACCCTTTGGCTTCTCTAGCATATTTCTTCCCGTAAAAAAACCGTAATCATAACTAAACATGCTAAATGTAAGTGTTTCTATCAAGGAGGCCAAATCTTGATCAAGGTCAAGATCCATTGTACCGATTTCAGAGCTGTGTTCCCATACTTGGCCCGGTGTTCCAAGCTCAGATGCCTCATATGTACTATCACTTCCATAACCAGGAGCAGGCGACGAAGTACCAGCAGATGATTGCTGGCGTATATCTTGAAATGCTGATAAGAACAGTAAATTAGTAACATGGAGCAAAATCTTAACAACACAAAACTAGTCTGACCTATAAAATGGATAACACACAGAGACACAATAAAGAGATACATACAAGACCTAGCAGCAGCTTCATACAAAAGGATGCAAAATGCTTAAGGACTACTAGACCTCGATTACTTCCACTTCAGTTACTCACCACATCGAGCAATTTGTTGTGAAACTTAGATCATGCCCAACTACAATGAGAAAAACCAATTGAGAAAAAATACCAGAAGGTGAGTCATGCCAGCTTTTTTCAGCGTGTATTTCTGTTGCCTAATTACAAGTAGCATTTTCTTTATGAGGTGCCTATGTTCAGTGGCATCATTTTTTTCCCATTATGCTTACACAAATGTGCTGTAAAAGGAGAAAACCTACTTTTTTTCATAATATGGGAGCCAAGTGGACTTGTCACCAAACGATTAACATACTTGACCGTTCTTTCAGGGGGATGTAAAACTAACGTAAATTGTCCCATATGGACGGAAAATACAAGATAATTAGGTATATAGTTCCGTGGAAAACACTTCCACATCTCGACAATCTAAAATCGTCACAACAAGCACTATTAGGTTGTCACTCCCTGTACGACTGACAAAATCAAGGTCCTGCAACTAGATGGACCACAAAATCAATATCTTATATGGGGAAGCAAATGCACATCATCTCAAACTGTCAACAAACGATCAAGCCAATAGGATCACGATCAAGCCAATACTAAAAATGATGTTCAAAATTAACTAAATAATAGCTTCAAATAAAACAGACAAAACATGGTTCCAATTATTTATCAAAGCGTATACTCAGTAAACTCAAATGAGGGTGCCAAACAATGGTAGGATTCCAAGTGTACAGCACCACAAAAATTATAGATGTACAAAGAAGATCAATATCAAAGTCCAATAAGGGGAGCATCAAAAATGCAAAAACAAATAACATTTTTAGCAACAGCATTTGTAAACTCAAGTACCCAATTCACTATGGTGAACTTACACATAACACATGGGATCAGAAAATTGGCAGTCACTCAGTACTTGAAATTGCAAGTCAGATGAAGCAATGTTTAGACTAAGGCCATAAATAGTAGTACCAATTATCACAATAAAGATCAATCTACACATACAAATCCACCACTAAGTTGGTATACATTTGTTTGGGTCATTTCATCAGTCAATTACATGCACATGAAAATCAAGTTAACAGGATTACCAGATCTTGGTGGCATACGACGAGAAGAAGCTGATTCCTGTGCACCAACAACAATTTTACTTGATCCCTTCGTTGTCTTTCCCATACAATTTTACCAACACACCTCAAATCTTGCTTCACAAACCCACCAACTAATAAGCACTACCTTGATCAATTGAGTGAAAATCTATTTCCTCCGAATAATTCCCAAATTGAAGAATAGAATATCAACTAACCAGAATGAACATCATGTAAGCATAGCTCAAAAAGCTCACCGATTTTCATTTTTAAATCATGTTTTTACTTAAGGAAAAGGCGAACATCACCAGAAGAAACCCCACCCTCTGCTAGATTTTGTTTGTTTTTGTGTTTTATTTCTTGTTAAATGCACGTCGTTCCAGATTTAAGCAGCCAGCAAATTTTATAAATGCACCATTGGAGCATCTCAAGATGTAAAAAATGACTAATTAATATTTGTTAACCCGTGTAAAAGTTTTGGAGTCTCACATTGCATCTCCGAAGCATCACAGTTATGGATTAGATGATTATTTAGACTTCAGGACGAATCCCAATATAAATAAAATCATAATAAGTTAAGGAAAGTTTAACAATAACAAAACAATTTGATTAATCAAAAGAGTCCACTGATTTCCGTTTTTTGAGCTTCTTTATATAGATAACTATGCAAGAACATACCCTAAATTTAACACATCAATTTGAGCTACTAATATAGATAATTCTCCCTAAACAAACCTTAAATTTAACATAAAAAATCTAAAGAACTTTTTCTCCAAACTAATAATGGCAGTTACAAGTTGTCATGGTATATTGCATGTATTAATCGATGCAACCCTAGTTGTGACGGACCGAAAAATTTGGTTCTAACGAACAGAGTTTCAGCCCGCTTGGCAGGCTTCAACTTCCCAATGCCACTCAAGAGACTGGGCCTTCAAATTGTTGGACCAGAACTCGATTTTACCAAGAAAATGTTTATCGATTATCAATCTGAGTAAGTATTCATATCAACATCTCATTTGAACCCAACAATCACTAGCCATGCTCATCCCTTTAGGGACCTGTCAGTTTGTAGCTCATCCCCGAAGGGATAACAGATTTTTTGGAGTTAATAGTCATTTTTAGCTCGATTGTATGAAATTTGCGTCAACATGTACAACAACCATTCCTATCATATCATATGATTCACCCCGTGTAATAATAACCCCTGCTTAACTCCCAAGCCTAGACAGATGATATTATATATTACCTCAAAAGGTAATAGTCATCTCTTGTCTTATGGGTTGTACAGTTATCAGAGAGACAACAATCAGCTCTTCACCACTTGGTAGTATGAACATCCAATACTGCAACTACCTCTTACCAACGATACAAATTACCTCGACAAGATTGCAATCGTCTCTTAATTGTTGGTATGAATTTCCAGGCCGTAACCAACTCATTTCAAATGATATGAACAACAATGCAATATGTGTTAAACCGCAAAGTGGATGCATACATATCCTTCACAGTAAATTGAAAGGGATCAAGCACGACCGTAGTTCATCGTTGTTTGTTTAGATAGTATGAACTACCCAAAATGATAGTAACATATCTCTAAAATGGATAATATGAATTGCGTAGCAATAAATATTCCTAACTTAGGATGAACCCAACCATAAGTAAAAATCACAATAAAGTTTAAAGAAAATTTAACAATAACAAAACAATTTGATTAATCACATGACTCCAAAAAAATTCATTTTTTGAGCTCCTTATATACATAACTCCCCTTAAACAAACCCTAAACTTAGCATAACAAATTGAGCTTCTTATATAGATAGCTCCCCCTAAACATACCTTAGACTTAACACGACTAAAATCGAAAAAGCTTATTTCCCTATGTATCTATTGTAGTTGCAGGAAATCCTATACTACACCCCTCATACGATTTCATCGTTGATCAGCTCATTTAGGTTAACGCTTTTAATTTTATTGATTGAATTCTGAATGTTCTTACAAGACAAGGAAAATAAAGAAGATCAAGAATGATCTTTGTTCTGAACTCTCTCTCTCCTATTTACTTGTCTCTCACTCAAAACAAATCTCTCTCTTCCTTTACAACTCGAATGACTATTTATAAGGGAAATACATAGTGGATGACAACTAATCTGTCCTTTATTTTCGGATATGGTTTGCGACATTTTCGCAACCTTACAAATGTTGACTTCGCAAGCTTTCTAATTTTCGCGAGACTATCACATCTTTCTCATGATCCTTGCTGATGTCGTTTCTGAAATTGTTCTGCGACGCTTTTGTACAATACCATTGATAACTTCGCTGAGACATAACTGTTGCGAGATTCTGATCCTACATCTTGCCTCTTCTCATATCTTCTCTGCAAAGTAGAGAATGATGTGAGAAATGCCGCAACCGCTTATTTTCTCATATTTTGCATTTATCACACGTATTCTTTCTTCCATTTATTTCTCGACACGTCTTATGTAACCGTTACTTTTTGACCGCTTAAATCTTTCCGTATTAACTATGTCTATTTTCTCGAGGAAAAATTCCCTATATATATATTTCTTTTCATCCTCTTCTTCTTCCTTTTTATTCTCTCTGCAACTTCATCGTTCTTCTGCAAACTCCATTGTTGCAACTTTTCTTCTTTCTTCTTCAATCTTTTTAAATTCTTCTTTATCTTCAAATTAGATCTTCATAGTTCGTGATCTTCTTCAAGATAATTTATCTGCTATCATTTTTCATGGATTCATCAAGGTTAGTCTTCTCTTTTCTTCCTTATAAGTTTTGCTGAAACTGATATATTTGAAATTGATCTTGTTTATTGCCTTATGTGATGTTGTTTATGTGATTCCCATACTCTTGTTATTTCAGCAAAAGCGGCTCCAACACTAAATTTTCAGTTCAGAATCCTAACAATCCCAAATCACAACATAAAGTTGTCGTTCATAAAAGAAAGTCTGCGAATGAGAAGGTAGTAAGAAACACTATCTTTTTCTAATAACAATACTGTTTCCTCTGTTTCTTATCTAGATTGTAATTCGCAGGGTGATAAAGATCTTCATAGACCTCACAAGAAATCTCGCCACCTCAAGGCTGTTCCAACTTCTGTTCCCTTCCATCTACTCATTTCTTCCAAATCTCCTGCGACATCTTCGCAAGATAAACCTTTATCTCCAATTCATGAAGACGCTGCCTCTGACTTCATTTCTTCCAAATCTCATGCGATATATTCGCAAGATAAACCTTTAT
Organism: Papaver somniferum; assembly: GCF_003573695.1. Lineage (NCBI taxonomy): Eukaryota > Viridiplantae > Streptophyta > Magnoliopsida > Ranunculales > Papaveraceae > Papaver > Papaver somniferum. The sequence goes on from NW_020622713.1 coordinate 10,516,859, forward strand.
CTCCAACTCGCGAGAATGCTGCCTCTGATTTCATTTCTCCAGTTGATCTTCCTATGACTGAAATTCCCCTTGTGGTTCCTTCTGCAAATGAGGCCTCTTCTCTTCCCATTGAGAATGTTTCTCAACCTTCTATCTCTACTAGTTCTCTACCTAAGTCTCCTCCTTTGTCGAAAGAGACCGTGGAAGGGATAGATATTGCTTTCAAGGTTTTATCTGAGATTCTAGATGATGGCAAGAAGTCTTCTACTGATCCCATCAAGTCTACTGTTTGTGAAATTCTGAGCAGGCATTTGGGTTCTGACAAAGCTGCTTCGCAGACAACTTTAGAAAAAGAATGTAATGCTCTTCGTCTTGAAAATCAGAAACTTCAGAATGTTTTGCTGGATCGTGATAATCTTCGCAAGAAGAATGATGAATTAAGAGGTATGATTTCCTCATCTATGTCTTTAATTTTCCTTTTCTATGGTTTTATCCTTCCCCTGCTTAATTATCCTTTAAATCCATCTTTCGCATGTTAAGCATTAAATCAGAAACGAGTAATGGAGAGATATCAATTTGAATCTGATGTTGAAGAAGCTCGTGTTGATAAAGAAGTCTTAATGGATCAATATAACCAATTATATAATCTCTATTCATATTCTCTTGATCAAATAAATAATCTTACCAATAAAAATACCCAATCAGTTGAAAAACAAGATCTATTAAGTAATGAAGTATCTCGTCTTTCTTATTCTTTAACCAAAGCTAATTTAGGGATGGAAACTTTATCAGATGAGAATAAAACCTTGCCTCAAGAGAAGCGAGTTTATTTAAACAAGATGGCGATATCTTCGCAACAACTTAATGTTCTCCAAAAATTATGTGTTGACCAAGAGAAATCTCTCCGCTCTTTAAGAAATGAACTTAAAGAAGTAACAAAATCATCTATCACTGAAAGAGATTCACTCATTCAAGGTAGCATAGCTTTAAGTGTGAAGGAAAATCAGCTTAAAGATCAATATTCCAAATTAGAAGAATCTTATTCTTCTCTTGCGAAGAAAAATGCCTTCCTTGTTTTTAAAGAGAAAAATCTTCAATCTCGACTTAAAGGTTTAGTTGGAGATAAATTTGATGACGCAATGGATCATTGGGAGAATAGTTGTCTATCCTTGATTCAACATCTTATTTCGCAAAAGGAAGGTAGTCATAATAGTTTGACTGCCTTAATTATCTTTCCCTTGTCATATCTCTCTGAATTCCTTATCTTAATAAATTTTTGTATTCTATTTTTCGCAGAGTCTGAGAAGAATCTTCATTCTTCTATTTATGATTTGGAGGCTAAATATGCTAAAATTCGCAAAGAGAATGCATTACTCATCTCTACCCTTACTGCTTCTCGCGACCTGGCAGAAAAAAGACTTGATTATCTTGCTTATTTTAAGGATATTCAAGATAGGAATCATTAAAGAGCACTTCTTCGCCAAGTTCATCTCTGGGCTGAAGTCCTTGTAAATGACATTTTATTGTCCAACTCTCTTCCTCCTACATCAATTGATCCTTTAGAAGTAGATGATGATGAAGTTCCTCGTCCTGCTGATAGTGATTACGATTATGAAAGCGGTGCAGAGGATAATTTCCTGGAAGATGAAGAAGAAGTTCCTTCTAAAGAAGTATCTGCTGGTGTTAATCAGAATGAGAAATAAATTTCTCCTAAAGAAGTATTTGCTGGCGATAATCAAAATGCTAGTCATGGCGAAGATCAAAGCCGAAATGAAGGAGAAGCTTGCGAGAATGTTGGCGAAGAACTTCTGTCATCTCCTGCTACTGATATTGATATTGAAGTTTGAGCTTCTTTTCTAGCTTTGTTTTCTTGAGCTGTCTTATTTTTATTACTTTTGAGAGCTACATTTTTCAATCGACTTTGGAGTCAACTTTTTCTTTTAATATTTTGTTGATAAGAAAGATAATGCTTCTTGTATATCGATTCCCATACTTGCCTCTCATTATCTTTCTTGCAAAAAATAATATGTTATGAATGTTTATATTTAGTTTGTTTTATATATATGGTCTTATTTTTCCTTCCTAATTAAAGGTCTTATTATGCCATCTCTTGTCATTGCGACAAAATCGCAGGACGTCCTTGCACTTTCATACAAAAACCCATTGATCTTGTCTTAACTTTTTCTTTTGTATTATGGCCTCTTCAGGAATGTTGCGACAATATGACAGGCCTAAATATTCTTGCGAAAATAAAGCCCCATGACATTGCCGTCTTGCGATGAAATCGCAGGACGTCTTCGCACTTTCATGCGAAAACCCATTGATCTCATCTTATCTTTTTCTATTGTATTATTGCCTCTTCAGGATTATTGCACAAATATGACAAGCCTTAATTATCCTTTCGAATGATAAGCCTCATGACATTTGCGTCTTAAGACACTTATCAGCTCCCTAATGGAGGGTGCCGCCCTTATCTTCCCCCTGGTTGCCCCTTCAAGGAGGCGTACTTTTACCATATAAGGTTAGCTCCTCCCATCCAGTCTTAACAAACAACCAGTTGTTTTCGCAGCCTCTTATCCCTTTTACCTATAGGGCTTATGGTTACGAGACTGCACCTAAGTGGGGTTTTCTTCAGGCCGAGTGCAGTATAAGTCAAGACTTGTCAAGAATGGAAAGGACGCTTCAAACGCCCTCGGCACTCTTGACTCAACCGTGTACCTCGGCGCCTTGATCAGATATGCACTCCTTGGGAGAGTCCTTATCACCTTAGTCGCCCAACCCAAGTCATATGCTCAAGTTAAGAGTCCAAGGTGCCTCTCCCGGATGGGTTTTATTGACCCCAAATCTCCATGACTCAGGTTCCGGTGGCGGTATATCCTTTCCCTGAGTCATGTAATAGGTACCCCCTAATATGACGTACTTTAGGTCTTACATTTGCCTCTTGCGAAATTTTATTCGCGAATTAGGGTGTACGCCATAAAGGTTCGCCCCTTTCTTTTATGTCATTGTTCTCTGCGAAAATTTCGCACATCATGATCTTGTTTTGTCATGAATAATCCTGCAATTATTCTTTCAGAATTCATAATTTCTCAAAGCTTCTTACGAATAATATCTTTTCAAGTACAATCTGTTACATGGTCTATCTAATCTATGACCAACATCTCTTCCTTCTGGGTCCATTAATCTATAAGATCTTGTTCCAACTATCTCCTTTATGATGTAAGGTCCATCCCATTTTTTCGCTAATTTTCCACCATTTTATCGCTGATATATTGGTGTTTCTCGCAGAACTAAATCTCCTGGTTGAAATTCACGTATTTTGACACGGTTATTATATTCTCGAGCCAATCTTCGCTGATAATTCTCCATATGTTGTAAAGCTTTTTCTCTTTTTTCTTCTAATTCATCAAGTTTGTTTAGAATTAAACCCGCACTAAGATTTTTCTCCCAAGCTTCTCTTTTTGTTGTCGGAATAACAACTTCTGTGGGTAACACCGCTTCAATTCCATATGTTAAACAAAAAGGTGACATTTCAGTAGCTTCTCTTCTAGTTGTATTATAAGCCCATACTGCATTATGTACTTGTTCGCACTATGATCTGTGATGTCCTTCTAATTTCTTCTTTAATATATCTGCAATTATTTTATTTGTTGCTTCTACTTGCCCATTAGCTTGTGGATATAAAGGAGTGAACTTTCCACATTTTATCTTGAATGCATTGAGTAACATTTCTATGTTCTGCCCCTCAAACTGTTTCCCATTATCAGATACCAACTGTGCAGGAATTTCAAATCTGCAAATGATATTTTCGAATATGAATGTAAAGATATCTTTGTCGCGAATATGTTGTACTGCCTTCACTTATGTCCATTTTGTGAAATAATCTGTTGCGACTATTAAGTATCTTCTTTGTCCAGTTCCTGGTAAAAATGGCCCCACAATGTTTAAGCCCCATTTTCCAAAGGGCCACACACTGGTTGAAGATGACAATGGTGCTCCTGGTGCATGTATCTTCTTTCCATGCCGCTGACAATCTTCGCAACGTCTTGATATTTGTTTTGCATCTTCATGCATGTATGGCCAGTAATAACCTTGCATTTTTGCTCTATGTGCCAAAGATCTTCCTCCACTATGATTGCCAGCGTCTCCACTATGTAACATTTTCAGCACCTTTTCTCCTTCCTCTCGTGTCAAACATCTAAGTGATGGTCCACTAAAAGATTTTCGGTATAACAACCCGTATCTTAATTCATAATTCGTTGCTCGGCTTTTTAACTTGTGTGTTTCCAATCTATTTCTTGGTGTTTCTCCTTTCGCCAAATATGCGTGAAGCTCCATTTTCCAGTCTGCGACATTGTTTATCTGTTCTTCTTTTTCATTATCTATAACCATCGCATCCACATCTTCCCCTTCTTTATTGACTGATGGTGACAGAAGTGTTTGTATTTTTATGCATCTCGCAGTTGGATCTGTCATCATACTTGAGATGAAAGCAAAAGCGTCTGCGAGTCTATTATCCTTTCTTGAAATGTGCCTCCATTTTATTTTTGGGATTTTCGCTGACAATTTCTCAACCAGCTTCTTGTATTTCTCAGGGATGGTTCATTTGTAGTATACTCTCCTTTTATTTGGCGAATAACTAGCTGCGAATCACTAGTGATCCTGGCGTTTTCTAGTTACATTTCTATTGCGAATTTTAATGCATGTATCACAGCTTCATATTCTGTTTCATTATTAGTGGATTCAAATTCCAACCTGAATGAAAAATGCATCTTTATTCCTTCTGGCGAAATTAAAACAATTTCAACTCCATTTCCTTCTCCATTTGATGATCCATCTACCAGTATTTCCCATCTATTTGGTTCTGTTAATAAATCTTTTGGATCTCCATGTTCGTCTTCTACATCCATCATTTCTTCTACTGCTTCATCTTCTTCTAAAGGAAATTCTGCCAAGAAATCCGCAACAACTTGTGATTTTGGTGAAGACAAAACTTCATATTTAATATCAAAATGGCCTACTTGTGCATTCCATCTTTCTACCCTTCCTGATTTTTTAGAATTCTTCATCACTGATTCAATTGGTAGTTTTGTTAATACCTTTATCTTGTGTGCTTGAAAGTATATGCGGAGCTTAAATGATGCATAAACTAAGGCTAAGATTAACTTTTCAATCTTTGAGTAATTCTTCTCTGCGGTATTAAAAGTTTTGCTAATGTAATAAATGGGTTTCTCCACTCCTGCGTCAACTCGCAATAATACAACACTTAATGCATGCGACGTTGTCGCAAGGTAAATCAATAATTCTTCTCCTGGTTCTGCCTTTTGTAAAATAGTTGTATTCATAAGATGTTCTTTGATTCCTTGAAAATCCTTTTCACATTCATCACTCCATTTAAATTTTGCACCCTTCTTGAGTATATCGAAAAAATATTTGCATTTGTCTGATGATCGCGAAATGAATCTCCCCAGCGAAGCTAGAATCCCATTCAACTTCTGTACATCTTTTATTGTTGCTGGTGTTGGCATGTCACGAACTGCTTGCACTTTTTCCGGATCAACCTGTATTCCTTCCTTTGATACGATGTAGCCTAAAAAGTTTCCCGATGCAACTCCAATAGTACACTTTTCGGGATTCAATTTAATGTTATATTGTCGCATTTGTTCAAAAATCTCCCTCAAGTCTTGTACATGGTCTTTAACTTCCTTACTCTTTAACAACATGTCATCCACGTATACTTCTAATGTTTTGTGTATCCATTTTGCGAACACCTTATCTACCATTCTTTGATATGTTGCTCCCGCATTTCGCAAACCAAACGGCATTTTCGTATAACAATATAAACCTCTAGGGGCAAAGAAAGCAGTATGTTCTTGATCTTCTTCAGCGAGAGGAATTTGGTTATACCCTTTGTACCCATCTAAAGATGATACCCTATCATTTCCCGCTGCAGATTCCACCATTTGAGGAATATCGGGTAACGGAAAACTATCTTTAGGGCAAGCTTTGTTCAAATCAGTGAAATTTATGCAAATCCTGATTCCCTTGTTTTTCTTTGGGACAATGACATACTCGCTATCCATTCTGGGTATTTAGCTTCTCTTACAATTCCTGCCTCCAGCATTTTCTGTAATTCTTCTTCTATTTGGGAATGGTAAGTTGTTGCGATTTTTCTTATTCTCTGTTTGAATGGTCTCACATTTTTGTTAATCTCCAGTCTGTGGCAAGCAATTGTTGGATCTATTCCTGGTATCTCATCCATATTTCCTTCGAAAATATCTTTATATTCTCGCAGTAAATTGACAGTTCTTTCTTCTTATTTTATATCCATTTTGGTTCCAATTCTCAACACTAGAGGCTCCTCTTCAGTCCCAACATTTATTTCTTTTGTTGGTTCTGCGGCAGTGTAACTGGGTTTAGGTTCTCCCGTTGGTGTGGGTTCTTTAATTGCTTTTATGGATCCTTCTCCTTCTTCCGAAATTTCGCTGGGTATTCCTTTGCCTTCTTTCTCCCTTATCATATATACTCTAAATTCTTCTTCCTTCTTTGCTTCCTTTATCAATTTTCTGTGAAATTGCTTCCTTTTTGCTTGTTCTTCATAACGCCTTACTTCAATTTGATGACATAATTTCGCATTGTCAACATCTCCTCTGATTTCACCTATTCCACTTGGAGTGGGGAATTTAATACATTGATGCAACGTTGATACCACATCTTTTATCGCATGTATCTATGATCTTCCTAATAACATATTATATGGCGATTCCATATCCACCAAGCACAATGTCACATGTGTTTCGATTTCTCCAAGTGGAATTCGTACCACTATTTCTCCTTTAGGTTTTGTTGTGGATTTTCCAAAGACGTGAATTGAATTGGACATTTCTTCATCTTTAAATCCCATTCCCCGAAATGCATGATAAAATATTATATCAACTGAACTTCCTGTATCAATTGAAGTTCTGTTCAACATCCATTCTCCTATGGATTTTATTGCTGTATCCTTCTCTTTTCGTGTAATAGGCACTGTGATGACTAATGGAGATGTATGGTTCAAATTTCCTTTTTGTATTTCTTCTGCCATGAACACAATTCTTTGCTTTTCCCAATCTTTCAAAGGTGAAGTTTTTTCTACCGCTATAATTTTCTTTCCTCCAAAATTTCGTTTATGTATTCTTCCTTTGATGTTTTCATGGAATTCATTAACCAAACTTTTTGTTATCATATTACACTCCAATTTTTTGACATTTTCATTAATTATATTCATCTTTCCTCTAACTCATTCACTGATTTGTTTAATCACGTTCTTGATTTGAATATTCTCAATCAACAATCTCCAACTTTCGATCTTCAATGTCCCTGTTTCTAGCGCCATTATGTAGTTGCAGGAAATCCTACACTACACCCCTCATATGATTTCATCGTTGATCAGCTCATTTAGGTTAACACTTTTAATTTTATTGATTGAATTCTGAATGTTCTTATAAGACAAGGAAAATAAAGAAGATCAAGAATGATCTTTGTTCTAAACTCTCTCTCTCCTATTTACTTGTCTCTCACTCAAAAAAGATCTCTCTCTTCCTTTACAACTCGAATGACTATTTATAAGGGAAATACATAGTGGATGACAGCTAATCTTTCCTTTATTTTCAGATATGGTTTGCGACATTCTCGCAACCATACAAATGTTGACTTCGCAAGCTTTCTAATTTTCGCGAGACTATCACATCTTTCTCATGATCCTTGCTGATGTCGTTTCTGAAATTGTTCTGCGACGCTTTTGTGCAATACCATTGATAACTTCGCTGAGACATAACTGTTGCGAGATTCTGATCCTACATCTACTGCCTTTAGGAAACTGTCGTAACTTATTAAAACTCTTAAAAAATAAAATAAACTTCTAGGTTATCATAAAAGTACCCTAACTAATAATCCAGAAATTAATTATTTTTATTTACTACTCAATTATCATTAGTAAAGTACAATTAATAATAGGAAAATAATATATTTAGTTTCCATAAATAACCTTTCATCATAAATTCCCCATTCATATCAGATACTAATAACCTCCGAGTAGGAGTTTCTTGTATTATTTGTACATAAGCTTCTTCTTTTAAATTTAAAATAAACTAAGTTAAATATTTTAATTGAAACCTACAGGAAATGTAGTCACGAATAAAAATCACTTTTATAAAATGTCTTTGATGTTCGAACATGCATCATTAAACATATCAATATCAACATTAGTGATGAAAATTTGATCGCTTGAATCAGAAGAATTATAGGATTTATGGCGTAGTTGCGTGATAAAATACAAATGTCGGGAAAAAGAGTTTGACTAAGTTAATGAAGACTAACTTTTTTTTGTACAATTTGCAAAAATTTAGCAACATCGGGAGTTTGTTGCTTAATTTTCACCAGAAAATCGAAGTCGGTCTTTGTTGACTTAGTTAAGATTTTTGCAACAAAGTTGGTGCTACATTTCGTTGTGAAAATACGGTAGTCGTTGCGAGCTGTTGTAACACCAGGAGGCCGTTGCCAAACGCCATTTTTGGTGTAGTACATAATTACCAATAAGTGCAATTCTTATCGTATTGGCGATTTGTGAATTTTAATCCCACTATGGACTCATAGATAGGAAGACTCTCAAATTTGAGTATTCATCACCCATTGCAGCGATCGTATCTTTTTACACCACGCAACTCAAAAGGTATGTGAAGACTAAAATTATCTATCACTCAAATGTATTTTCTATTCTATCTACAAACGAGATTAAGTCGTATAGAAATCTTTGGGTTGGCTATTTGTGGAGATGTTCACTTGTCTGATACGGTGAGCGATGATATGATAGCTTGAAAGATGTATATCACGAGAAGGGTAAATATGTTCAAAGAAAAATTGATTAAGGTTGTCAATTACCTTAATTTCATCGGCAAAAAGAAAGAGCCTAAACATGGGTATATTACTCGGTACTTTTGATTATGAGAAAGGGTAAATATGTTCCTAAACTAATTCACATTGAACTTCTTGTTAAGGGTTCTACCCCTTTACCTCGTCATTCTTATTTTCCGAAATCTGGTTTTGATGGAGCTTACTGTGAAAAGTTGTAAACTTAACCAAAAAAAAAAAAGACTAAACTTACCTGAAAACTCATATCTGCAAACGCATTTTACAAAAATCCAATATATCTTTCAGTAACCTGATTTGCAAACCTTAGAGCCTAGATGTTGAGACTCCGAGAAATTCAAGTATAAACCTTAGAAAGTTAATTTTTCAATTTCAGAGAAGAAGAATCAGGTAAACTTATAAACTCATAACTTATTACTCGTTTTTTTTTTTCTTTTTCCATTTTGGATTTATGGTTTTAGGTTTTGATAGTTTGATTTTATTGGTTTGGTTTTTCTACAACAACGAAGGTCAACAAACTAATATCATTTGTACACAAATATCCAACATAGGAATCGGGGTAGTGAAAGTGATAATGTTTATCATGATAGATAAACGAAAAAAGTCAAAACAACAACTATAAAATTAGGTGTTGTTTAACGCACCCTCATCTCAAGCAAATCGTAGATTCTGCCTGGACTCAACAAAGTGGCGATGAACCTGCTCTGGATCTCCAGCTAAAACTCATCACCACTGGCCAAACTCTTATGGATTGGAACAAGAATACATTCAGGCATCTTCCAACTCTAATTCGCAAGTCAACGAAGCAAATCCAAAGGGCTCAGCATCAATGCACCATACATAATGGCGAGGAATTAACATGTTAGCTAAATATGGAAAAAGATCTACACAACCAGCACCTGATTTTAGTTCAATGTCATGCCACATATTGGCAACAAAGATCCAGAATACAATGGCTCCAATCATGAGATAATAATACGACTTTCTTCCATACCAAAGCAACCATACACCGAAGTTGCAGCAACATTCAACAATTACAAGATCAACAAAATAACTGGATAACCGACAAAGATCAAGCAATTCAGATCATCCTGGAACATTTCACAAATCACTACACAGCTCCGAACACAATAATAGATGAAGAACTATTTGAGGAAATAGCTCCAAGATTAACACCCGCACAATGTGATTCTCTCAAGGCAGAAGTCACGGTGAAAGAAATCAAGCAAGCTCTGTTCTCTATCAATTGATAAAGTTCCCCTGGGCCGGATGGTTACACAAGTAAGTTTTTCAAAGTTTTCTGGGATACCACTCATACAAAGATAATAGATGTGGTTAGAAATTTTTTTAATTATTTAAATATTCACCCCCTCATGAACCACACAAACATTACTTTAATCCTAAAAGTGGATCACCCAACAAAACCATATCAATTCAGACCTATCATCCTCTGCAATGACTGTTACAAAATCATATCAAAGATTCTGGTCAACCGCATTCGCCCCCTTTTACCTTTTCTAATAAGCCCGTATCAAAGCGCCTTCGTCCCTCAACGCTCAATTCATGATAACATCGCAACTGCAGGAGAGCTATTCCACTACATCAAAACCTCAGTCATTACCAAAGAACCCAAAATTGCTCTTAAACTAGATATCCAAAAGGCTTATGATAGTATGGACTGGGATTTCATTAAAAAAAGCCTCTACCAAATTAGTATTCCCGGAAGTTTTTGTGGACTATATCATGTTATGTATAAGCTCAGTCACATACTCCATCAACATCAATGGAACCCCTCATGGTTTCATCGCACCAACGAGAGGCATAAGTCAAGGTGATCCTATTTCTTCATATATTTGCATTGTATGTGCTGAAATTCTATCTACAAATCTCGCCAAATTGGAAGCCAAACAGATGATCCGAGGTCTCAGAATATCACAAAAGGCACCGCCCATATTACATCTTATGTATGCAGATGATCTCCTATTCACCTATAGAGCTTCCCAACAAAGTAACATCCACCTCCAAAAGATATTTCAATCTTATGGATCTTCGGCAGGACAATTAATCAACACAGCCAAATCAACAATCATCCACCATCCGAGATTACTGCCAGAAGATATAAATAATCTACACCAATTTTACAACATTCCAACCTCTTCGAACCTTTGCTTCAAAGACTAGCTCGTAAAGCTAAAGGATGGATGGAAAAATGCCTTACACCTTCCGGAAGGTTAATCCTCATTAAAACCTCATTAACTCCGACATCAAACCACCTTATGCAAACACAACTTTTCCCCACTCATGTTCACAAACAAATCGACCGTATTACAAGGAATTTTTTCTGGGGGCATGATTCCTCTGTTAGAAAACTGCACCCTTTGGGATGGAGAAAACTCCACACATCGATAGCAAAAGGAGGTCTCGGCATCAGGAAGAGTAGCCAACACAATAAAGCTTTAATCATGAAAAGATTATGGAATATTCACGATCAACCGCACTCCATCTGTACCGGTATATACAAAGAGAAGTACCTCCAACGTCAACAAATTTTTCAAGGTACGCTCACCTTACCTTCTACTGCCAGCCCACAATGGAAGCAAATGGCATCCCTTATACCTTTTGTAAAACAACAATTATTTAATCGCGTAGGAAATGGTTTAGACACCCCCATCCAAGCTAATTGTATACCTCACTTTCCTAACCTTGATCCATCTCATTATTATCCTATCCAAACCGTGGCTGATTTAGTTGACTCTATTACTCACAATTGGAGACATGATCAGCTACATAACCTACCTCCTGATGCAATATAACATATTATCAATATCCACCTTCCCTTGAACAACAATCCAGATAAAATTATCTGGCCACATTCGAAATCCGGTAAATAGACCACTGCTTCTGGATACAACATTTTAGCCCAACAAGATAACCATACAACCATAACCCCCTTACCAACCACCAAATTTCTTTGGACCTTACCATGCATGTCCACCAAAAATCAGCTTTTCTTGTGGAAATCAATCAATGAAGGACCAACCTTCTCTCTATTACACCACATCAATCTCACCAATTCAAACATGTGCCCCAGATGCAACTCCGACCCAGAAACGGTGACACACATGCTTATTCATTGTCCTATGGTAATTGCGGCATGGACCAACCTCTTAAGACGCATACCAACAACCCATCCTCAACATAACGACCATCCTATCTCCTTAAATCCTAAAACAACCATATCTCATCCATCACAAGCTTATACCGATAACACCACCATCACAAGTTTCTGTTTCTTTTCTGGGCCCTATGGACAACCAGAAATGATCTGGTCTTCAACCAATCCCAATCTCACCATGAAAACATCTTGAGGATAGCTTTAGCACAAAAAAAGAAATTTTAATGGGCAAAAAAATTCTCCCCACCAGTACTACCTGGAGATCCAATTCTGAGGATTCCAACAACCAGCACAAGAAAAACTACAATTATTCAAGTTGGATGGTCTATGCCAGATTCGGGTTGGATAAAAATAAACACATATGGGGCTGATAGAGGCCATCCAGGTATGGCAGGAGCGGGATTCATTTGCAGGGACTCGAATGCACAAACTATTATGGCTCTTGCACAACCTCTAGGTTTAACTACTGCGCTAACGGCTGATACATGGGAAGCAACCAGAACAGCAATGGAAAGACAATGGCAAAGAGTGATAATTGAAACAGACTCAGAGAATCACATGCATTTTATCAGAACCTCAGCGGAAGCTCCTTGGTATATATCACAAATGATCGCAGAAATCAAACAAAGAATACGCCACATACCTTGTTGCCACATTCAACAAAATTACAGAGAAGGGAACCAAGCAGCGGATAGTATAACAAACTTTGCAGCAGATAGAATCGAAAGAGGAAACTACTCGACAACGATATGGGATCAAACAAACCCACCTTTTCTTACTCAAATTTTGTTAAGTGACTCTAGGGGAATTACTTTCCCCCGTGTAATCTCTGGTTGATTCCTTTTAACGTATTCATGCTTCAAAAAAAAAAACTATGAAAACTCACTAAAATGTATTTTTATATAATTAGTTAAAATATTTTAAAAGTTAGAATGGGTAAATATTATAGGAATAAAAAAGGATAAAATGTATAAATACACACGAGCCTTTAATAATTTCTTTTAACAAACTTCTGTACCTTTGCAAATATATTTAATATTACAGTAGAACCTCTCTATATTAATATTCTTGGGCATTCACAAAATTATTAATATAGGGAGGTTATTAATATAGAGAGGTACCCATAGAAAATGTAAAAATTTAAGTTTAATGTATGTGCAATGTATTTGTACTTGTGGTTAGATGACATACATACATTTTATAGTTCCAATACATAAGTGCATGTATATATATCTTGGAATTTTTAGTTACAAGAAGCTTGAAATCTTTAAACATGCTCGACAAGTTGAAAGTATTTTGGCTTCATTAAGAAGGTGTTTATGTTGATGAGATATTACGCATCTGCAAGTCAAATGAAGCTGTAGTAAGCCAGCAAATTACTTCTTTTTCTCAAAAAACTATAGATGAATATTTTATTTAAACATAAATTTAATGTAACTAAATATATATTTATTATTATAATATTAATTATTACTATTTAGAGGTAAATTATTTAAGACGGGACTGGAAAAAATCATTAATATTAAACTGGAGAGGTTATTACTATTTCTCACTGGTCCAAGTTGGGAATATAAATTTTTATTAGTATGTAGAGGTTATTAATATATGGAGTATCAATATATGGAGGTCCTACTGTATAAAGTTATAATGGATAAAATCTTATTCCAAATGGTAGCAGATATCATCGACCCAATCTCTCATATCTGGAATCAAGAAAAATTAAGCACCCTTCCAAATCCTATAGCCCAAAAAATCATAAACATCCACCTTCCCCAAAACAACACACAAGATAAAATTATCTGGTCACATTCAAAATCTGGAAACTACACTACATCTTCGGGATACAAATATCTAACCCATGGTCAACCAACTCATACCCCCTTCCACCCACCAAATTCCTGTGGACTTTACCATGTCCACTAAAAATTCGGCTTTTCTTGTGGAAAGCAATCAATGAAGGATTACCAACCTTCTCTCTCCTACATCATATCCACTTGACCAACTCTGACATATTCCCCAGATGCAATGTTGATCTAGAATTGGGGAGTCACCTTCTAATTCATTGTCCAACGACATTTACATCCTGGAACACCCTAATCACTCAACTTACAAACACACCAAACTCCAATTACCCCCTCACTCTCACCTTAACACCTCAGACAACCATCTCCCAAATCCCACAACAATCTGCACCAACAACCGTAATCTCCTCTTTTTGCTTCCTTTTCTGGACCCTATGGTTAGCTAGGGATGATCTTATATACCGACAAAAACAAACAACTTCAGCCGAAATCTTAAACTGGGCTCAAAAACTACAATAAGAATTCAATGCGGCACTAGATTCCTTGCTACCAATCCTACCAGGAGATGCACTAATATATAACCATCCAAGTGGAGACAAAAGAATATCTACAATATCGGTAGGATGGTCAATTCCAAATATCAACTGAATTAAGATTAACACAGATGGAGTAGCCAGAGGTCACCCAGGCTTTGCGGGAGCAGGATTCATCTGCAGAGATTCCAGCCCACGAACTTTAATGGCTTTCGCTCAACCTTTAGGAATTACGACTGCCTTAACCGCAGAAACTTGGGATTTTCTTTTGGCTTCTAGAACGGCAACAGAAAGACAATGGCCAAAAGTTCTCTTTGAAACTGACTCAGAAAACCTTTTGCGCTTCATCACGTCCTCTATCCCTCCTCCTTGGCACATCTCAAGGATGATTGAGGAAATAAAGAAGAGATTCAGACAGATCCCACAGCTTGCCACTCAACATAACTACGGGGAAGGAAACCTAGCCACAGATGGTTTGGCCAATCATGCAGCAGATGGAAGCCAAGTAGGAAACTTATCAACCAAAATATGGAACCAGGCAATCCTCTTTTTATTAGTCAAATTTTATTTCATGATTCAGTGGGTACCACATACCCACCACTGTGTACACATATATCTCACTATCGGACACGTGTATACAGGAAGGTACGTGGAAAGCATGCAAGCCAAGACATCAAAACACGATGCGTCGCGAAGCACCAAATAAACCCCTAGGAGTTGCTTTATCTCATCCCCAGAAGAGGAGCTAAGATCAACGGTGGAGAGAAAGTCAGCTGACACGGACTGACAGGGGCAGAAGACACTTGTCTGACACGAGCAGACCCCTCAACCACCCGCATTAAACACTCTGAGCAGTGCACGTGTCGACCGACCTATGGAACGAGCGAAGATGCCTCCGCGGGATCGTAGGGCATAACGCAGACCTCTGCGTGATGGACACAAGACACTAGAAGATAAGGTTCCAACGGTCTTCAGAGATGGGTCCCACATTCCTACCTTATAAATACCCAATCTCCACAAAGAGGGTGAAAAAGAAAAAGAGAGATCAGGAGAGAGAGAGTGAGAGTGAGAATAGCAAAGGTAAGGAATCCCATAGTGGAGAGAAATATGTAAACCCAAAGTCATTCAACTATTCGTGTAACCGTGAATAATATAGTAGAACAACAAACCCCGTGGATGTAGGCCTTAGTGCTGAACCACGTAAACCTTGGTCTTATTTACATTTCAGCACTTTACATTCATTTAGTTCCGCATGCATTTGCTTATATATGTTGTTTTCCTTTTATATTTGTACCCCATGCATAATCGCTACGCACGGGGAAGTTGGAGGAGGCCATGATAAACCCGTGGGTTTTGAGCCAATGAACCCACATCAGAGTATCATCATCGTAATCTCTTTAGACTTTAACAATTGATTGTGGGCATTCGGACCCCGCGTAGCTCGTGTGTCCACAATTTGGCGCTAGAAACAGGGACTTCGTCCCGGTAAAAGATTTATCTTGTCCTGTGATTCCATTCTAATTTGGCATATGATTGCTCCGATTTTATCAGCTCTGACTGTATAGATCATTCGTCAACAGTATTATATTCAAAAACCCACCTTTTGCCTTCGATAAGAGTTAGTGTTCCAAGCATGGGTTATTGTCCTAATCCGTCGGATTTACAATTTTCATAGTTTTTTTTAAAGATCGCCTTTAATAAACCCGCTTTTGAAAAATTGTATTACGACAACTAACCCGCTTCACGCGGATATTCCCGTTTCTGTTTGAATTAATTTATACAGAGAGAACGTGTTGTGAGTAAAGAAGGCGAGTTTACGCTAGATTTCGTCAACAAAAAGGCACGTGATGGAGAAGACGCAGGAAGCAGGAAAATCCAAAGCTTTGTCAAAAGAAACACCCCGGACAACCCCGATCATCACCCGAAGCAAGCAGAAAGGAGATAAAACTAAAATGACCAATCGAAGGCAGGATACCACTGAAATCACTTCACCCATGAACGCTAATTCTGTTGCAATGGCGGCTCTCAGAGCAGCAACGATAAAATACGGGGAAGCCGCGGTAGTCCCGAAGGCTGCGGAGGCTAGCAATACCTTCGCCATGAGTCAACTTAACCAACCAAGGGAAAGGGTGGATGAATCCAGAACATTCCAACCCGCGCATCTGCTAACCTTTGGAATGCCGCTAACAAATAACCAGAATCAAACCATACCGGCGGCCGGGGCACCGCAGAGGGGCGCTCACTCCAATTTGGAAACACCAGCAACAGAAGTTGAACCCCTGCCACCTTTAGTACAGACCATGGAGGAGGGCGGCGCCACGGCTGTAGCGGCACGTGCGGGGACTCCCAATCAGGGGTCCAACCAATCACACCAACTAATGGCTGAGCTCGAGGAACTGAGAAGGAACCAACAGGTTTACGCAGAAGCTGTAGCATTTTTGGCCAGAGAAAATCAAGATTTAAAGGAGCGGATTGCTCTAAGCACAAAGACCAACCAACAACTTGATGAAGCAAGCTCCAAAGCACCAGAGCCAAACCAAGACTGCAGAGTCGTCCTAGCGACTAATGAAGACGCGACAAGGAGACATAGCGTATCCGACCCGGATTATGACGATGGAGAGTCAAACGGAAATGATCTGAAGAATTTAGAACACCAACGCGCAATGGAGGAACTGCGAGATGAGATGATGGCAGAGATCAGGCAATTGAAAAATAAACAAGGAGGGGGAAGGTTAGAAGAGGTTATGAGAGAAGCTAACTCCACGCCCCTGACGCATCGCTTGGCCAACACCCCTATTCCCCTGAAATGCCCTGTCCCGACGTTCGAATGCTATGATGGGTCCAGCGACCCTGCTGCACATGTTCGGTACTACAACCGCGTCCTAGCGAGATGGGGACAGAACGACGCCGTACTATGTAGATACTTCCCGTCAAGTTTGAAGGGATCGGCGTTATCATGGTTTGATAATCTGCCACCAAACTCCATACACTCATACGACCAACTTGCAGAGAAATTCTTAAGAACATACATGTACAACAAGACTGTAAACACTGGGATGAATAAGCTTTTTTCACTAGCAATCGGCTACAAGGAAACCACGAGGGAATACACAAACAGATGGCATAGGATCTGCCAAGCCATAGGAAGCGTGGACCCAGTGGTAAGCATCAATTGCTATAAGTGGGGCTTGGACCGAATGAGTCCCCTATTTGTTGAAATTCACGGGAGCGTGCCCAAGACAGAAGGCGATCTCCGAATAATTATCGAGAAGCACGCTCGACTTGAAGAAATTCAACGGGAAAACCCGAGGGCATATCCGCAGAGGTCTCACCGCACCAATTCAGCAGAACAAACCAATGGGGCCAAAAGGGGTTCCTCAGATGAGAGACCTCACGAAGATAGAAAGGAACGGAGGGATGAACGAAGAACAGGCGACCGAAAATTCGAAGACCAAGTTTACACGAAACTCAACGCTAGCTATGCTCGTATCCTGCGAGAGATCAAAGGGAGGGAAAACTTAGAATGGCCATGGTCTAAGGGAAAGCAGCCCCCAAGATCCGAGAAGTCTAAAGATTACTGTGAGTATCACTGTTTCAACGGACACCATACCGAAAAATGCAAGAACCTTAAAATAATGATCCAAAAATTAATTGATGCGGGAGAGCTCAAACATTACATACGGAAGGAGGTTACCGAGGACAGATCCAAACGAACCAAACCAGTCCAACTTCCGGAAGAAAACCGAACAATCAACACCATCTCGTGTTCCGAAGCCACAGGACCCTCGCTCACAGCACAGATTGGAAAAAGGTTACAGAAGCAATTCGAAGATCGCTGCGAGTTATATAAGGTCGATGGGATAACAGTGGACGAACATGAAAAATGGATGGAATTACCTGTCATCTTCGATGCCGAGGATATCGAAGAAGATATGGAAGACCATAACGATCCCTTGGTCCTGACATTACCAATAGCGGGATGTAACCTCAAATTGATCCTCATAGACGGGGGAAGCTCTGTGAATGTCCTATTCTATGACGCATTCAAGCGGATGAAGCTCCATGATGAACAGTTGATGACCTCTTATCACACCATCTACGGATTCAATGGAGCGGCCACGAAGCCCTTGGGAGACATTGTGTTACAGGTTAACGCAGGGCCCATGAAACTGGATACCCGATTCAGTGTGGTGGATACCCCTTCCCCCTACAACGCCATTATTGGACGACAGTGGGTACACAAGCTCAAAGGAGTTGCGGCAACATACCACCAGTACCTCAGATTTCCAACACCTGAGGGAATTATGGAGATCAAGGGAGATCGAATCGCTACACGAGAATGCCAGGCCACTCAGGATCATATCAACAACGAGCAAGAAGAACATCGAAAAATCCGAAGAGTAAGAAATCAAGAAACCACGCAAGAGAAATCCGTAGAACTATTCCTTAAGGAAACCACAGGAAAAGGCTTGACGAAAGAGGGTAATGTCCGAGGCTCGGAAACAAGTACCTCAACAATCAACAAAGAGCAGAAACACGCCAAATAGCAATTAAAGAGCGCCCCAGTCCTCGGAAACCCAAAGCCTATGTTCACACCCGTGGAACCCACTAAGGAAATCAACATAGGAACGGAAGAAGACCCGAAGAGGGTCAAAATCGGGACCATCATGGGCGAAGGGAGAGAACATTCCTTAACCAAATTACTTAAGGAATATGCGGATGTGTTCGCCTGGAAGTTAGGAGATATGCCAGGGATCGACCCAAAAGTAATCCAACATGAACTACGCATCAAACAGGGCACACCCCCGTTCAGGCAGAAAATACGAAAAGTGGCTCCAGAATATCATGAGGCGGTAGAAACAGAACTTCGGAAGCTACTAGACGCAGGATTTATCAAGGAAGTCAAGTATCCTACCTGGATATCCAACATGGTCATTGTTCCTAAGAAAAATGGAGGGGTTAGAATATGCATCGACTTTACTAATCTCAACAAAGCGTGTCCAAAGGACAGCTATCCCCTGCCGAGCATAGATCAACTGGTTGAAGCAGTTGAAGGGTACGAGGAGCTGTCGTTTATGGACGGATACTCTGGTTACAACCAAGTAGCCCTGGCAGAAGAAGATCAGCAACACACAGCATTCTATACACCACATGGCCTTTATTGCTATACCAGAATGCCTTTCGGGCTCCGAAACGCAGGGGCAACATACCAAAGGATGGTCGATGTTATCTTCAAACCATGGATTGGAGGAACCCTAGAAGTCTACGTGGACGACATGCTCGTCAAAAGCAAGCTGCGTAAAAATCACCACCAGGACCTGAGGAATATTTTCAATGCAATGAGACAACATCACATGAAAGTAAATCCGGAGAAATGTACTTTCGGTGTCACATCAGGGAAGTTCCTCGGTTATCTGGTGACGAAAAGGGGCATCGAGGTAGACCCAGCTAAGATTCAAGCCATAGTAGAGATGCCGTCACCAAAGAATCTAAAGGAAGTGCAGAAGCTCAATGGGTCCATAGCAGCGTTGGGCAGATTTATTGCACGGTCTTCGGACAAGTGCAAACATTTCTTCAATATTCTTAAGAAAGGGAGCAGGTTCGAATGGACCGCCGATTGCGAGGAAGCATTCCAAAAGATCAAAGAACATCTAGCTTCGATCCCTATCCTGCAGAAACCTGACCCTGATGAAGTTTTGGCACTGTACATAGCAGCAACGGAGGACGCAGTCAGCGCGGTATTAGTCAAAACCAATACAAAGATAGAACAGCCTATCTATTACGTCAGCAAGACACTCAATCCCGCGGAAAGAAATTATACTAATATTGAACAACTCATCCTCGCACTGGTATGGGCTACCCAAAAACTGAGAACCTACTTCCTAACTCACTTCGTCAGGGTACCATGCAGAGCACCATTGGAAGCAGTCCTCAAAAGCACAGGAAAAGTGGGCCGAATAGCCAAATGGAACACCCATCTGGACCAATTCAACATCATTCATGAAATTCAACATTCTCAGAAGTCCCAAGTTCTGGCAGATTTCTTAGCAGACCTCCCTCTAGACAACGACGAAGAGATCAAGGGAATACCAGAAGCCGAGGAAGCAATCAAGGATCCAATGGATATCCTCGAACCTGCGAGTCATAGACAATGGGAAGTCTTCGTCGACGGATCTAAAAATAAGGAAGGGGCAGGAATAGGTATTGTCATCATCACCCCAACTGGAGAAAGGATCATACAGGCACTTAGATTGGAATTCAAAGAGCATACCAATAACATTGTTGAATACGAAGCTGTCATACATGCCCTACGTATAATAATAGAGATGGGGGTAACCGATGTAAGGCTGACAAGTGATTCGCAGCTGGTCATACGGCAAATCGCGCTCGAATATAATGTGTACGATGACACCCTTTCAGCTTACATGGCATTGGTCCAAACATTGGCTTCACAAATCCCGAACATTAAGTTCCGGCACTTATGCAGAAGGGACCTCAGGCATGCGGATGCCCTAGCATACATATCATCCATGTTGAGGGATAAAAATGCCGAAGGTATTAAAATAGCAAGGGTATACGAGCCTTCGATTGCATCTCAATTCTCCTTCGCTACCAATCAAAATACGATGGAAGAATATATTGAAGACCAAGTAGGAGAAGACATCCATAACGACTTTGATGAAGAAATCTTGTCAAAAGCAAATCAAGACGAAGATTTCAGCAACGAAGATGACTGGAGGGTGACAATACATGCCTTCCTCGACAAAGGAAGCCTACCTGCGGATCGGAAGCAAGCTAGAAAGACGCTCTCCAAAGTGGGAAGATACGATCTTCGGGACGGGGTCCTATATAGAAAATCCTTCCTCGGACCATTACTACGCTGCTTATCCCGAAAAGAAGGGCATCGAATTCTAAAGGATATCCATTATGGTGACGCAGGGAATCATAGCGGTATGAGATCACTAGCTGACAAGGCAAAAACGCAAGGATATTACTGGCCGACCATGATACAAGATGCTGCGAGGATGTCCCGACGATGCGAAGAATGTCAGCGCTTCGCGAAAAAAATCCACGCGCCGGCAACATTGTTAAACTCTGTCGATAGCCCGTGGCCATTTGCAAAATGGGGAGTAGACATCGTCGGGCCTTTCATCGAAGGATCCAGGAAGAGACGATTTTTGATAGTAGCCACGGACTACTTCAGTAAATGGGTGGAGGCTAAGGCCTTGGCCAGGATCAGAGACGCGGATGTGTTCACGTTCATATTCCAGAACATCATTTGCAGATTTGGTATACCTGCTGAAATTGTGTCTGATAACGGCAAGCAATTACAGGGAAAAAATATAGACATGCTCTTCGACACCTTTAAAATAAGAAAGAACAAGTCCACCCCCTTATACCCTCAAAGCAACGGACAAGCGGAAGCTACCAACAAGACCCTCGCCCTTATACTCAAAAAACAATTAGACGAGCATAAGGGAAGATGGTGCGAACAACTGCACAATGTCTTGTGGGCATACAGGACAACACGAAGGTCCGCTACCGGGGAATCCCCGTTTCTTCTTACTTATGGAGCTGAAGCAGTCATACCTACAGAAATCCTCATGCCAACCACGAAGACTGAAGCCTGGGAGAAAAACCTCACAACAGATATGATGTTAGAAAGGTTGGACGACTTGGAGGGAAGAAGGGAAGTAGCATTGCAAAAGATGGAAAATTATCAACGAAGACTAGCAAGGGAGTATAACAAAAAGGTAAAGCTACGAAATTTTGTAGAGGGACAGTATGTGTTGAGAACAATCCCACGATATCAGCAAGAAAAGAAATGGGGAAAGTTAGCACCTACATGGGGAGGACCGTTTATGATCCACGACATTGCGGGTAATGGTTCTTACTACCTTCGTAATCTAAAAGGTGAGGTCCTCCGGCATCCTTGGAATGCTAAATGGCTCAAACCATACTTCCCATAGAAGCAACGCAGATTTGAATCTGCTGGGAATATACCAGAAGAAGAAAGGAGCCTACCCGCCCAACATGTTTCTATCTCTGGAAGAGGAATTGCAGACCTCAACTTATCAATTAAACAAGCTTTCAAATTATCAAGTCTGTGGAATCTACCAACAATATTGGGGAAAGTAGTTAATCTACAATCTCTCAGGGCTCCCCCATCAGTGTCCATAAGTGTAGGACCAGGGGGAAGGCACCCAGCAGAAAGAGATACCCAACCAATCTTAAGGCAACGGGTCGACGGAATGGGTGCGTACATATTTTACACCCCATATCCTAGAACGTTGCCCCGGCCCCCACCGTCTGGGAATCCTCTGGCCCAGGATTTGCCAGCGGGGTGACAGGTCTCAAGACGATCACGAAGGTACCTTCCTTTCGTATCGCACTCAAAAACACTTAACTTTTGTTTTGATTTTTCACAAACTTAAAATACAAAAACATTGTAGGTATATCAAGAAGAGGATTCATTTCATAAAGGGTGATTACAAGAAGTGAACGGCCAAAGCCAAGGATACACAATCAAAAAACATTCCTTTTACATCGTTACAAAAAGCACAATTATGCCGCGGACCCTACAGAACGCTGCGATCTCTACCTAGGTGGCGGTCCCGTCGTCAGGATTTTTCCGAAGACTTGACGGGACGCTCCCACCAGAAGAGGGGCCCGAGGAGCTGGGCAATGCAGCAGGAACATGACGACGAGGGTAGTTCTTCACGAGACCATGTTCATTCCTTAGGCCAAGCTCTATCCTCTCCAGCATCTTGTTCGTATCCTCAGCCAATTGACAACGAGCCTTATGTTTAATAACTGTTGTCCGCTGTTGGGCTTGGGATAATAACGAGGATAGCCGATTCACTTCTCTGGAAGCAGCACCAACGGCCTCCTCGCGGGTGGCTGCTAAATCCTTGAAGTGATTGGTTTGTTCCTCTTGCTCTGCTAAGGAAGATTGAGCCTTTTCAAGTTCTTCATTTGTGACGCGAAGGCGTTCCTCGAGCCCTGAAAAAGACAACACCACGGAGTTAGCGTAGAAAACAAACAAGATCACACTCGATGAATTGGGATTATACCTTCGACACAAGCCGAAGCCTCTTCATATTCATTAACAACCGCATCTCGCGCTTCATCAAGATGATCATATTCCGCGGATAATTTCTTATAGTCTAGTTGAAGGTTGGTGAGAGTAAATTGACAGGCATCTAATTCTACCTGCTTCATCGAGTCCATATGACGAAGGTGGTCGACCTCTTTATTTATCTCTGAGACCCCTTTGCTGAGTCTATACATGCACACTTCAAGATTCCTCTCAGACTCAGCAAGACGGTCTACATCGGCACGAGACGCGGAAAGAGCATTGCTGAGAGCATAGACTTCAGCACGAGCATCATCTCGTTCCCTGGCAAGACCAAGCATATTATCTTGGACCCCTGAAAGAGGAATGGACCGCGCCGTCTGTAATTCTTCTTCCAATAGCTGAATCCTAGATTCCAACAAGGAAGTACGCTCGCGGGCTTCCCGCAGATTATCACTGGTCCACAGCAGTGTGCCATTAAATAAAGCACGATCATGGTTGTACAGATTTTGCATGTCGACCATCTGAACATGCCGTGCGCGCCATACTTCAGCCCGAGCATCCCATTTCCTAGCCTCACTCTTAATCTTCTCAACCAAATCTCTAATACGAGATTTTTGCCGAGCTCTTTCGTTTCGAAGCCATACCAGCTCGGGGATGCCACCCACTGGACATAGGGTGGGGAGACTTAGACAGAACAACTAAGAGATAAAAGAATGACGACATACGGCGAGGGAAAAGAACCAAACCTGTGAAAGTGGAAACTTGGCTACGGGTTTGCTCTAACTCAGCGCGCACTGCAATAAGTTCTGAACGAAGATCAGCCTCTGCTTCACCCAGTTTTTCTTTCTCCTTAAGGCTTTTCTTCAGCTCTTCTATTTCCACCTCCGCCGCAGATAATTCCTTTTCCCGATGACGAAGCTTAGCCTCGAGCTTCAGAGATTTTGCTTTAAAGAACTGATATAGCACGTGGTTGCAATGCTCGCTCCTCATCATCTACACATCAAAATGACAAAACATTATTCAACCGAAGCGTCCTATTCTCACGAACAAGCATGTACGAAAATTTACCTCCAGCACACGCTGTTGCGGGAAGCCATATTGATACCCGTCGGCAATAGCCATCATATCGGCAACAGAAGTAGGAGGCTCCGGCACGAGGGTAGCTTCGGGAACGGTCAACCTTTTTCCCCAGGCTTCAGACACCTGCGCCTCCGAAGACATCTCCATCATGCGACGGGTATACGCGGTTGATTCCTTTTCCCCAACAACCACAGGAGCAGGATGAGAGACAAACATAAGATTCTTCTCCTTAAACCAACTCATGATGGCATCCTCACCCTCAGACATCGGCGACTGGGGAAGAATATCGGCGGGCGTGTCAACAACAGATTTTCCTTTGACCGACTCGACCCCCTCAGCATGAACGTTGGCATGTTCTCCCGCGCCTACATGCACAGCAGGCTCCTCCTCACCAACACCTTCTACAGCAGCATCACCATTACCATCACCACCAAGAACATCCCAATCGTCATTAGGGGAAAGTAAAGAGAAGTCCTCGGGAAAATCGAGGGCTTCGTCAAAGAACTCCCCCGTGGAATACATCCGATCGAAAGAAAATTCTTGAGAAGTGGGGAGGGTATCCATGACATCACCAGCAGGGACGGAAACATCCTCGATGACAACATCATCCGCCACTACACCCTTGTTCCTTCCTCCATCACCGGCGGGACCAGCGAAGACTTCCTCTTCGGCATTGATAGGGGAGGTACCAGTACGTTCCTCCCCATCTGTAATCTCGTCCTCAGCAAACTCTTCGTTCACGGGACTAGTAACTTCTTCTTGGGCCTCAACCTCGCCCACCACCATAGTAGAAGACTGCTTCGGCCTAATCTTTTTCTTCTTCAATACCTGAAACCGACACCACAAAGGAATTATTTTTCCCGTCCGATGGAAGTTATAAAAACGAAACACAACTAGAATCTGCGTACCTGAGCAGCTGAGATATTCTTCGATGGGAGTATAGCACCGGAACCATCCTCCTCGTCTCCCTCTACGACATCCAGGGCATAAGGAAAATTCATGCCCGCAAAGTTCAGACGCCAGGGGCAGAAATCTCCATAGCGAGCGGGAGGAGATTCGCGCGGCTTACTATTCTCGGTTGGCCGCCATCCGCGGGAACCGGGAATCCAACCGTAAGCCCACGGACCAACTATCTCATTGACAGTGGCATGCCACTCGTAGTCATGATCGCGCTTGATCCTTTCTCGCGCGGGGAAGAGTTTACGACGATTGGACGCCTCCGTGCCAGGAACATACTTCAGCTTGGCATCGCTGACCTCATTTAGCAGACGAATCTCGCCTCGAGGAGCAGGAAGATTCCGAAGGCTGACACTCCACGGCTTGCGATTCCTGCTATTGACGTAATCACCGAAGGAGTTATTGAAATTCTCAGGAGTGTACCATTCCTTCTCCAAGGGATTGGGGACGTAGCAGGTCATCGACGTTTCCCCTTTACTCCGCAGATAGCATTCCTTCAGGGCGCGGAGATAATTCCCCGATAATTGGGATACGGAACGGCTATGAGTATTTGTGGAAGAACCCTCACGACTAGCGAGCACGTCGTAGTAGAAGGAATCACCCGATTTGTACAACGGCAGCATCAGACCAGCCTCGAAGGCCCCAACCGTCGTTAACAAGTGAAATTCATCGAATTCGTACTTAGAGATCAGCTCATACGTAATATCATCCTCGGGGGCATAAAAACGAACCCCGAAGGCTTGGAGCTCATGCTTCTCCTTGAATATTTCAAGATCGATATGCTTGAAGGTTACTTTTCTCCTGCTAACAGAAACACTGCGTATCAAGGGAGCAGCCTCTTCCTCCTCGGCGGGGCCGGATGAACTAACAAACGCTTCAGACGCTTTTCTCTTCACGGGGGGATTCTTTGAAGATCCAGCCGCAGGAGCTACGCCCTTTGTATTCTTCCCTTTAAAAGTTGGAGAAGACCGTAGATGATGCTCGGGCACTAACGAACGTAAAGGAGGAACGTCAAAAGCAACAGCGCGGGGAGGAGCCTGCGTACTCCGAGTATCTTCACGAGGACGCACCATTGAGTGATTAAAGACTCTCCGTGAGCCAGACGGAATTATCGGAGGAATCTCTTCCCGAGAAGATGAGGCTCTCGCTCCGGAAGAAACTCGACTCCGACGAACATCATCTTGAGACTCTCGACGCTGAGGAGATCTCGACAACCTAGAATCAGGAGTCTCATAAGTAGGCCGCGGACGGTCAGACATGGCTGCGGAAAGAATAAAATCAAGAACAAGTTACACACAGTAACCAAAAATCAAAAAACACATTCATAGCAATACAACCACGATAACATAGCAACCCTAAAATTAGGATACAATCTCAATACTCCACCGTCGAAGTAATGGCTGCCTTAATTTAAGATGAAGAACAGGGGCAAACTAGTATGCAAGCATCAGAAAAAGTTCTTCATCACAAACAAGGAACAACAATAGCAGAAAATTCACAAATCAACACGGCATAAAACAGTGAAATCAAGAAAAGAAAAACTCACCGGCAAAAACAGCAAGTAGAAGAAACGAACAGGGGAAGATCCCAGGTGCAATAAAGACTGACAGAATTTAAGATCACAGGTGCAATGAAGACTGACAAAGAATTTAAGGTCACAGGTTTAATGAAGGCAGGCAGGAAACTTAAAGGAAGAATGAACTGAGAGAGTGTTTAGGAAGAATGAAATTAAATTTCCTCTCTATCCTTAAAATACCCGAAAGAAAAGAGGAAATTAAGGGAGAAATAGGAAAACGTGCCCGTTACATAAGCAGTTAATGCACGAATAAAAGACGTGCCCAAGTATCTAGGGGAAGTTATTAGGAGTGAGAAGAATGTGCGACGATAGTTTTTCTTCAAGGCACCCATTAGTCAGTTAAGCCTGAAGAAAAGGGGCAAATTGTGTACACATATATCTCACTATCGGACACGTGTATACAGGAAGGTACGTGGAAAGCATGCAAGCCAAGACATCAAAACACGATACGTCGCGAAGCACCAAATAAACCCCTAGGAGTTGCTTTATCTCATCCCCAGAAGAGGAGCTAAGATCAACGGTGGAGAGAAAGTCAGCTGACACGGACTGACAGGGGCAGAAGACACTTGTCTGACACGAGCAGACCCCTCAACCACCCGCATTAAACACTCTGAGCAGTGCACGTGTCGACCGACCTATGGAACGAGCGAAGATGCCTCCGCGGGATCGTAGGGCATAACGCAGACCTCTGCGTGATGGACACAAGACACTAGAAGATAAGGTTCCAACGGTCTTCAGAGATGGGTCCCACATTCCTACCTTATAAATACCCAATCTCCACAAAGAGGGTGAAAAAGAAAAAGAGAGATCAGGAGAGAGAGAGAGAGTGAGAATAGCAAAGGTAAGGAATCCCATAGTGGAGAGAAATATGTAAACCCAAAGTCATTCAACTATTCGTGTAACCGTGAATAATATAGTAGAACAACAAACCCCGTGGATGTAGGCCTTAGTGCTGAACCACGTAAACCTTGGTCTTATTTACATTTCAGCACTTTACATTCATTTAGTTCCGCATGCATTTGCTTATATATGTTGTTTTCCTTTTATATTTGTACCCCATGCATAATCGCTACGCACGGGGAAGTTGGAGGAGGCCATGATAAACCCGTGGGTTTTGAGCCAATGAACCCACATCAGAGTATCATCATCGTAATCTCTTTAGACTTTAACAATTGATTGTGGGCATTCGGACCCCGCGTAGCTCGTGTGTCCACAACCACAAATTGTAACCTCATCTCCTATCAATAAAATGCATGCTTCAAAAAAAAA
>NW_020622713.1:10545225-10572787 GCF_003573695.1 Papaver somniferum
TTCAAAAAAAAAAAAAAAAAAAGCACGTGAACCTTTTACTCTATGGCTTGCGTTTTCTTTGGATGCAGGAGGCATTTTAAGGCACCCCATTTATTGGGAAGGAAAAACTTTCATTGCATTGCATATATTTACAAAGTTAGAGGAGTTTTGAAAAGGTTCTTACGTAATCCGGGATACATCAAAAATGCGAGGCAGCTGATCCCGCAGTTTATGACACGAATCAGACAAATTCAAACGAATGATTGGCTACCTTTGTAACCTCCAGTTCCGCATCAGACGATTATTGGTCAGAGATTTCAGCCCAATCAACGTCATGATGATCCCGTCCATTCTAGTCCAAGTGTTCAAAATAGCAGCATTCATCCCCCAGAGAACCATTCGGTGCAAACTTAGGTTTGTTTTTTTTTTTTCTACTTGAGCAACTATTTTTTCTACCATCTATGGTGCAAGTGGAATGGAGACTAAATTTATTTTCATTATTTGGTATAGTACTAATCTTTGATATTAATTCTATGATCCTCTAAAATTATAACTCTTTTTTCCAGTTTCGTACAGAACGATTTACAGGAACACCCTGATGAGTTTTAGCCCTTTTAGGCAGTCTTTGATGGAGCACTACGACAACAAGGTACATGATTAAAACTAGCACTTCTTTCTTATGATTCAATATCGTTTTGTGTTCTTTCTTCAGAATCATATTTTTATTGTTGCAGGATGTGGTGGAGAATGAAATGGGAACACTTATTCCAATATGGTACGATATATTTGGCTTTATTAGTTCTTCATGTATATTTATATCGTTTTATCAACATGATAATCTTATGTATGTTTTATTCGTAGGGGTAACAAAATAAGCAATGCCTGTCGATCATCTTCCATAAATGTATATGATGAGGCCAAAAAAAAGCTTGGTGAAGGTACCAAAAATGGTGATGAAGGTATAGTAGCTGAAGGCAATGGGGCAGCAAAAGAATACTCTCAAAATGTAAAAGCTGAGTACATAAACGACAGTGCAGAAGATGATACTGAAAAACCACATGATCAAGAAATGCTAACTGATTATAGACTGGATGGTTATACTGTGAGAAATCAAGACAGAATTTCGTTATGGATTCGCCAAAAGTTTGCATCTTTGGAAGAATGTCGTAATGCTATAAAGGATGCTGCAATATTAGATAAAACTGAAGTCATATTCACCAAATCCACGAGTGAAAGGGTAGTTGCTAAATGCTCAAAGCCAATATTTGATGGAGCATACCCCAACTATTTAATGGATTCTCACAATGTGGTGGATCATTTGTTCAGGGGACCTTACTACTTTAGTAATGACATTGATCCTGGATTCATGGATGAGATGCTAATTTCCCATAAGCTAGCCATTTACAGATAACACAGTTAAGAGCTTGTTGTTATCGTTTCGTTTTTAGTATCGATCAGTTCAAGCTACTTCTGTTTGTAAGTATCTAGTTAGTGATTGTTTTGTGACTTTTGTCGATTTATGGGTTTCCCTCCAGAAAAGATACCTATTATGTCCTTATTCCTTCATTATTTATGGACCCCAAGAAAAGATCACGTATCTCTTATGGAGATTTTATAATTTGAGGGAGTCTGTGAGGTTTTTATGCTTAGAAAAAAATCCTTCAAAAAGTGAAAGATTTTGGGAGATTTTAGTTGGATAGACTGTCCACATTTAGCAAAACTAAGGTTTGAAATCATGGAAAACCAAGATTTGCAGACGGACTTACACTTTAATACTGATTCACTAGTAATCTTATCAGGATTTCAAGGTAAAATTCTTTTGGAAGATTGTTGCTTGACATTGTTTCTTCTTTATGATCCCTTTCGTTTTTAATTCTGGGAGACCCCATGAGCTTAAATTATCGAATTTGGATTTTAACATGACATAAAATACAAATCCATAGAAATGCTTTGTGACTTCAGAATTGAAAAATCCAATATCCTCTCTATCAACATGAAAAAGAATAAAATGAAGTGAGCGTTACTACCAAGAATGAATTTGTCTTGGAAATAAACAATTTATAAAACATAAATCTTTGGTGTTGTTTATTTGTTTAAGTGTCCAAAAAAAAATAATTATTGATAACATTGGAGAACTCACAAAGTTATTAATATATGGAATTTATTTATATAAAGACGTATGATAAGAAAATATATCTTTTACTAGCTCAATGTATATAAATGTTACTGGCTAATAGGCGTACATATATATATTACGAAGTTTCCAATACGAAAACACATGTATATATCCAAGAATTTGTAAGAAAATACCAAAAGTTTAACACCGTAAAATTTAAACATGCTCGACAAGTTGGAAATATTTTGGTTTCAATAAGAAGGTGTTCGTGGTGCGAGAGGTCTTACGCATCGGCAAATTAAAAGATGCGGAAATGACGTATACATATTTTTCATCACACAATTATAGATAAGTATGTTATTTCATTTTAAATTTTTATGTAACATGATCGATAACTTTTTAAATATAAATGGAAAAGCGGTGGTCTAACAACACCACCAAATATTTCACTTAGCAATCTGTATGGACAAACTCGAATATACTTCTAAGAGAATCGAACACGACTCAATCAATTAAAAGTATATCAACGAGTTTATAACTCTCTCTTGATTTGATTTACTCAAGCAAGAATTGCGAGTTCTAATCAAACGCAAGGTATAACTTGGGCGGTACCAAAGACCAATGTCCAAGGATCAATCAACTACAACCAACAACCAAAGGTTGGATTAAACAAGTTGATGATCTAAACGCACAACCTGTATTATTTCAATTATAAAGATAAACAGTATAATGCAGAAAATGAAATAACACAGACACCATAAATTTTGCTGACGAGGAAACCGTAAATGCAGAAAAACCCCGGGACCTAGTCCAGATTGAATACACACTGTATTGTGCCGCTACAGACACTAGCCTACTCCAAGCTAACTTCGGACTGGACTATAGTTGAACCCTAATCAGTCTCCCATTGATCCAAGGTATAGTTGTACTCCCTAAGCCTCTGATCCTAGCAGAATACTGCGCACTTGATTCCCTTAGCTGATCTCACCCACAACTAAGAGTTGCTACGACCCAAAGTCGAAGGCTTGACAATAAACAAATCTGTCTCACACAGACAAGTCTATCAAAGGATCAATCTGTCACCCCACAGATAAACCCTAAAAGGTTTTGTTCCGTCTTTTGATAATAATCAAGGTGAACAGGAACCAATTGATAATCCGGTCTTATATTCCCGAAGAACACCCTAGATTAATCAATCACCTCACAACAATCTTAATCGTATGGTAGCGAAACAAAATGTCGTGGAATCACAAATAATGAGACGAGGATGTCGTGGAAAATTGCTATGCGATCTTTTCTTCAAGCATGTGATTTTCAATCATGGGTGAATACACCGTTGTTGAGATAACAGTTGCAAAGAAAAATTCTGACAGTTTGAATGCTATCATACATGCCATTACCCCAAGTCTTCAGCACCATGTGACAAATTGTACTAGGTTTAAAGATGCTTGGGATATCTTAGAAACTGTATTTGAAGGTAACTCCAGTGAAAAGGAAGCTAGGCTTCAAAACCTTGATTCCGATTGGGAGAACCTTCGTATGGCATATGAAGATACATTTGATGAGTTTAATCACAGAGTGTCTAAAATTGTTAATGCATCTTTTGCATTGGGTAAGACTATTCCTGAAAGGACATTGTGATGAAAATTCTCAGATCGCTGCCATCTAGATACGAGTCTAAGAAGCATGCCATCGTTGAGGAAAATAACCTTGATAATCTTTACAGAAACACCTTGGTTGGAAAGCTAAAGATCTTTGATCATGAACATTCATACAACATTGGAAAGGATGTTGCCTTTAAAGCATAGAAGAACACTGAATTACTTGATAAGAGTAAAAGTGTTTATGTCTCTGAGGATGATCAGTCTGAGGGTGATTTTTCGGATGAAGATCTTGAAAAATCAGTCTCCTTGATCACAAGACATTTTAGGAATCTTCTATTGAAGAGAAGTAAACGGTTTTCAAGAGACAAACCTAAGTCGTCAGATAAACCTCACAATCGCATACCTCCTAAAAATAGGGATGCTGACGAGGCTGATGACGAAGATATGCCATAGTGATTTAAGTGTAAAGGCTTTGGTCATTTTGCAAACGAGTGCCCGAATCGTATAAAATACACTGGGAACAAAGGTCTTGCTGTAACACTTGATGAGATGTATGAGATCTATGATTCTGATGAAGATAGGAAATCAAATGTCGGTCGACTATGTGAAAACATTAATTTCGATAGTTGTAGCAATACATATAT
The DNA here is from genome assembly GCF_003573695.1 of Papaver somniferum. NCBI lineage: Eukaryota > Viridiplantae > Streptophyta > Magnoliopsida > Ranunculales > Papaveraceae > Papaver > Papaver somniferum. Next base: position 10,549,569 of record NW_020622713.1, read on the forward strand.
CAATCTTGATGGTTTCGGTAAAGATGAGAATCCAATCAAGCTGGAAGAATCAACTGACTCATCCTTTGGAAACTCTGCTTGTAATGTTTCAGAATCTACCTTGTGTTTAGCTGCAGTCGCAACACAGATGCTTGAATATTATCCAAGATTAACGTGCTCGTTTTTTTCTCAGAAGGGACATGAACTATCAAGATGTTACAAGTACAAACATCAAGTGAGGCACGCCAACAAACTTCAACGAAGAGAAAATCAATTAGCAAGGAAGATTAAACTTGCTCAGAAGACCGCTGAGGTATGTAGGATTTTATCTTCGTTTAAGAATTCAGTTTCCAAAGACAAAACAACACCATTTGATAAGAAAGTATGGTCAAATCGTTTTGATAGACAAAAGTCAGAGGATTCCTCACAAGAGAAAATTGGTGGACAAATTGTTGTTCACAACAGCACAAGTTAATTGTATTGATTGGTAAATCTTGTCTCATGTGCCTGATCGAAAGAGACAAGATTGTGAACGCACATGATTTAGGAAAAGTTTTTTTCTTAGGTTTGTTCTTTTCTATCTATCAAATAAAGAAAGGATTATTATCGACAATTCTACTCTTTACAGGGTTTTAGAGTTGGACGACCACGAACCTGTTTAAAGATGTCGAACCCTACATTCTTTTTTCCTCTTTGATATTCTTTATATTTTAAGACTGCTTGTTGAGATTGTGAATTTCACTCACAAAAACCAGTTGGTAATAGTTGTTCTCAAAGCATTATGTATTTGGATGGGAAAGATGTCAACATGATTGTTAAGCTATCAATCAAGGAAAAAGAGAAATCTCCAGTAACTCCGTCCTTAAAAAAAGAAGGAGGAATACAAGAAAGCGAAGTTCAGAAAGCCAACTCCGTACCTTCTAACTCTCATAAGTTTTCGGATGTTCTTGATGAGTTAAAGGAAGTAAGAAAGGAGATTCGTTAAATAAAGGCTTGCGTTTTAAGGTCTTTGGAAATTCAGAAAGCCCTGGTTCGACATAATCAGCCAAGACGGTTTGTTGATATCAACTCCTATCACCACGAACCTTATGTTCCAATAGTTGTTGACAACACGGAGTTCGAGAATGATAAATAATTTCTCAAAGACATTGTCGCCTAGTCTCTGTCTTTTTTTGGTTCAGTTGGAAGAATAACTAGTGCTTAGAATAGCGATGATTGTGACTACACATAGCTATTATTTTCATCTTCTTGTTTTTAGGTTTTCGGTTTAAATTCTAAAACTATTTGGCGGATGATGTTTTGCAGTATTTAATCTTTATGATTTGTTATATTGCAAATTTTTATGGGATATTGGTGTTTACGTCCGTGAACTATAGTGTCCCATATTTTGTCAAAAGTAAAGTCGTTCATGATCGATATTCGTTTATTGGTTTAGGAATGAATGGACTTTTGACAAATACAAAAGTTAAGCCTATATTGTCAATCTTTGAAGGAAGATAGGTTAAAATATTTTGTGTGCAAGGATGATGTCTATTATTGTTATGCATATAATGATCTAAGATAGAATGAATCCTTGTGTGTTTCACGGTATTGATCTTCATTGATCCATTCTTTTTGTATTATCGTGAGACTCCGTAATGTGTCTTATGTTGAGCACGATACAACGAAGTTGATTATTTTATGATTAGGTTTGTTGGTTGTTCCATGAGATACCTTATGTTGAGCATTTTAGAACTAAATTAATCATTTCATTTGGTTATTTAGTTATTACTCCATAAGTTCCTTCTTGTGTTGAGTATATATGTACGATTAAGCTAATCATTTTTATGGTGAACTTAGTCGTACTTTTGTAAGTTTACTTATGTTGAGCACAATCAATTAAATTGATCACTTTTGTGGTTAACTTGATTACGTATTCCGATTAAATTAGTCATGGGTTTACTTATGGATAATTTGATGGAGATTTTGGATATAAAAATCATTCTCATGGTTTTGGTGTCCAACAAAAATCCTTCTTTTCTCTTGAAATTAAGGTCGCTCGTTGTTGTTCCTTTGGGAATGACATCTAATGGGGGAGAGTTCATCTGAACTTGTGCTTAATGGTCATATCTTGAGGGGTGTGCGGCTATGGAATTTTATAGAGGTTATATTGTATCTTTAAACTACTTGATGAATGTTGTTAGCTTCGGCTATGATTGCATCTAAATAATTTGATGTGTGTTCTTTCTCTTTGTCATGAAATGTCTCTTACGGAAATTTCATTATGATCCCGTTCTTGTACCTTTGCCAATTTTATTGACAAAAAGTGGGAGAATTAATATGTAGTTCACACTACAAATATATATGGTATTCGGATCATTGTGTAAGGGGAGTGGTTTCCATGTGAGATGTAGTATTGACTGAGGGGGAGTGATATATATCACCATAGTATTATTATTGAAGTTGTGATACAATTGAACTTTGACACTGTTTAATAATACTATGACACTGTATAACAATGATCGAGGACTATGTTTTCCCATTGTTATAGCTACGGATCTTCAACAACGGTGATGCTGAACTTACAACCTTTGGGATTATTAGAGTACTTGGAAATGACGAAGATTTCGAGGAATGCTGAAGATGACACTTATGGAATAGGAGCTACTAAAGTTTCATTATCTTTTTTGTATTCCATATGTATTTATAGTTTTGTCACTAAAATTGAAAAAGGGGGAGATCGTTAGAGCATTGCTCTAAAATTCCATAAATCATCTTTAGATATATAACCTTCTCAACTTTGCAGACTAGGTTCGCGGGCTTAAGATACCGGACAGAGTTTACAAACTCTAGCAAAAATTCTCGGGATGAGAACTTCGCCGGTTCGCGGACTTGGATCACGCAAGTAGTTTGTCAACTCCAGCAGAAATTCTCGGGTTTGAGAACTTAGGCAGTTTGCGGACTGAGTTTGCGGACTTGGCACTTGCCGTACTTCCGGTTCTCTTGATCAACAAAGTTCGAGAACTTTCGGTTCAAGGAATCCATTGGTTATGTAATCTAAACTCTCATTTCAATCATTGAAACATTCTCAGAGAACGTTATATAGCTGTTATTCACAGACCATTTTTCGTCAGAGAAATTTTCAAAGATTGAAACATATCATGACTTTCGTCACTAGGTGAAGATAAACTTGGTCGAAGCTAAAAGCTTACCAATATATATTTAGAGATATAGATAGGCGAGGTATACTCGGCTCGAAATACCAAATGTGTATAATCTAGTCTATATATATAGCATACGACTTTTGTCTCAAAGAGTAGGAGATAGAATAGATAGACTTTTGAGTGATAGATAAGTTCAAGTCTTCACATACCTTTTTGTCGAGAAGTTCCACCGAATCCTTGAGTAGTTCTTCTGCTTGTATGATGAATCGCCATGAGTTCCTTGAGCTCAATTACAATTATTATCCTAGTCCGAGACTTAGATATAAGAGACTAGAAATCAAGACTTATAGTTTTGATCACAAATATTGACAAAAATGCTTGAGATAGCAACGCATGCGAGTTTGACCGAGCAGTGATCTAGCGATAATGTTGATTATTATTTATATATGGAGGTACTTTCCTTATGACGGAAAAAAATCTATTATTCTTATTAAAATGTGGAAGTTATTACCCTTTGTAATTATCCCAAGTTTGGGGCATTATTTTGTATTGATAGGTAGACGTTATTGATGTATGGAGTATCAATATACGAAGTTTTTACTATGCTTCTATAAGCACACTAAAAGAAAAAGATGTTTTAGATAGACGATATGTATTATTACTTGCTTCCTTATGTTTAGAGGTACATTTCCAATGCTCTACACTTTCTAAGAGATGCTCGTAGTCTTGAACAATCTCGCTTGTGATCCATTTAATAGCTTAACACAAATAATTGCGTGTAGCACCCGCATAGCTTCAGCCTGCTTAGCATCATCTATTATAGTTGGGATAGACCTTGTCCCCTTGCATGTACCTGCACAAGTTCTTAGTATTAGTCTAACGTGCAAACTTAATAAAATTGAAACTAGCATCATAGTTTATCTTATCAAACGGTATGTCAGGAAAAACATAATTCTGATTTTTTACCAACAACATTTGTCCTGTTTGTTCATTGTTACTTATATGACTAACCACATTTACCCAATTGGAATATAATATTTTATCGGACTCACTAAAACAACGGCAACCATCTGTTTCCCTTCAAATACAAAAGAACACTTGCCTTTCCAAAGAAACCATAAAGAGATAATACCAGTTGAATATATTTTACATAATTTACACCAGCTCTGGTTTTTTTATATTAATTGTACATCTTTTGAATTTATTAAGTTAATCAAATCCAAGTGTAGATTTTCTGAACATTTACATATTATTTATTTTTCTGTACGTAAAATTTATACTTGCATACATTTATAAAATTTTATATTTATATTTATATATACGTGTCCGCGTTCTAGTATTTTCAGTATCTGGTCGTGTCCGCGTTAGCCTCGTGACGTGTCTGCGTCGCTGCGTCCGAGTCCGTGCAACCCAGGACTCATGGAAAGGATTTGTAAAAACAGAAAAAATTAAACCATACTCAAAAAAAAATCGCTGACTGAGTATGAGTCACGTGACAAAACACCCCTGGCTCATGGAAACGAGTCATTGACTCATATATTTTTGAGTCAGATGAGTCAAATCTGACTCAAAACAAACATAATGAGTGAGGTGATTTTAGTCAGATCTGGGTGAGTCAGATCCAAACGACTCGTTATCCTAGATCGTAGGGTCAGTCCTTGACCTATCATAAAAAAATGAATAGGTTCCTGGTTCTTTCCGCCATCCCACCTAATGAATCATTAGGATTCGTTTTCAATGGAATCTTCTGCAGTCATAGGTTCCGTCGTTCCCATCACTTCTGGTTAATGGCTAGGCTTGAACTCTGCAACGGAGCTCCTAATTCAATTTGTTGTTTCTGAGTCAATCTACTCAGCCTGTATTGACTCGAAGCTCTCTTTTATTTGTATTTATTTTTCCTATGAACCAGATTCATTTAATGATTAATTGTGATTATGGACGCATCCATATTGATGCTTTATTACACTGCCTTTGTATGAGATTATTCATAGACCATACATATTGGAATCATATATCGTTGATATTCTCCTTCTCTCTTTCTCTCCCCCTTCCATTTATCCACATCCTTTTTTTTGGATCTACATTACACACAACAAAAAAATAAAGAAAATAGGGAAAGAGAAGATTCAAGAGGCCTACAACGATCAACATAAAGACGAATCAGCCAACTTGATTTTTTGGCATTATCATCTCAAAGAAGAGATAAAGAAGAACTTCGGGCTTTTTGGTCCTTCGCATCTTCAGAGAGACGATGGAATCCAGGATAAAGTGGAGTTTTACAAATTTCTATTACAATACAATATCCCTTTCCCTTGCAGCTAGTATTTGTGTGTTTGGGCTTGAGCGGTACGAGATAAAATTCTCATATACGGTTCTATGAGGGGGAGTCCCCTTGGTTTACCTATCTCAATAAAGTATATGATTGGTTCGAAGAGCGTCTCGAGATTCAAGCGATTGCAGATGATATATCTACTAGTAAATATATTCCTCCTCATGTCAACATATTTTATTGTCTAGGGGGATTACGCTTAATTGTTTTTTAGTATACGTAGCGACGGGTTTTGCTATGACTTTTTACTATCGTCTGACAGTTACCGAGGATTTTGCCTCGGTTCAATATATAATAACTGAAGATGACTTTGGTTGGTTAATCCGATCAGTTCATCGATGGTCAACAAGTATGATGGTCTTATTATTTTTTTAAATCAAGAAATTTTATTACTAAAAAGAGGTTACAAAAAACAACTCAAGCCCAGACAGTCCAAGGATGAAAAAAAAAGAGCTAAGCCCAAAAGAAAAGCCCAAAAAAGAAAATTACATCCCTAAAATCTGAAGTACATGTCAGTTTCATTTTCCAACTTTCCAAGAAAAGCTGGCTTCTCTTCATAGTACACAATTACTCCTTTGCTCAATAATACTCCCTTATTGGCCATCTTGTCTGCAGAAAAATTAACTTCTCTATAGGAATGTCTGAAAGTGATTGCAGGTATTGATTTCCTTATTCTTTCCCATCTACTCAGCACAATCCATGGAACTTTGTTATTTGAGAAAGCCAGAAGTACATCTTTTGAGTCTAGACTGAAACATACCTCCTTAAATTTTTTAACAACAGCCCATTCACCAGCAGCAATTAAAGCCATTACTTCTGCTAAGTAGTTAGTAGCAATCCCAATTCCACCTGAAGCAGCACCAATATAATCTCCACAATAATTTCTTGCCACAAAGCCAATCCCTACTGTAGGAGTTAAATATCACACCTCTCATAACTATGCGAAGTGAAGATGTTATAAGCAAGCGAGTTCTCTCGCATACATCAAATCTCAAATGACGAAGCTAGTGACGTCACAGTATCATAGTAAAAGTGTGGACCTCATGCGAAAGGAAGGAGTACGTGCGAGAAGACACTATATGAGGATGCGAATTCGTCGCATCCCAGACCCGAAAATAAGGGATCTATTAGTTATACCCCACTATGTAAAACTACTATATAAAGGGACAACCACCCTTGAGGAAAAGGAGGGCTTTTAGGAGAGGAAGGATAGAACTTTAGGAGAGAGAAGTTTATTTTTTTACCAAGTAAAGAGGTTACTTATCATTTTGTATTGATCTTCTAACTTAATAAGATTTTCTTTGTGTTCTTCATGATGATTTCTTAGTTAGATAGTTGCATTACTTAAGGGGTGTAGTAGTCAGATTTTATGGCTACTACATTGTGGCGCTAGAAATTTGTGAGAGGGTGGATTAGTGTTATTACCAAATTCTTAAGATCTGAGACGGAATATTTGAAGAAAAAAAAATACAAAAGGGGGTTATTACGAAAGAAAAGGAGGAACAAAGAGGTGTAGGAGACGAAAAATGGAAGACTCAAGAGGAAAAATAAACGAAATAGCAGTAGATAGAGGAGATAATCGTTTAAGGTGCAATATGATAACAAAATCAACTTTAGGGATGAAGGATTTCGAAAAAAAACTGACAGGACAGATCCATAAGCGTGACCATGAAGGAAGAAGGATCTCAACAATTGAAAAGACGACAACCTTGCAAGAATGACAGAAGCAGAAGATTATGTTTGAGGCAGGAGACATACCACATAGAAAATGGGGAAGAACGGATCCGCTAGTAATAATTGTACTTATAAGAAATATAATAAAGAAGGAAGGAACAAGAGATTCAAAGGAGTGGGAAGTAGAAAAAACTTTGATAGATACTGGAAGCGAAGCTGATATCCTGTTTTACCACGCTTTTAAGGAAATAGGCTATAGTGACAGCAAATTGTTACCAACAACATACAACATACATGGTTTCAACAAAGCTATAACCAAACCAAAGGGAGAGATAGTTCTAAATATGCCATTAGGGGAAATAAAAGTAAGCATAACACTATGTGTGGTAGATGTATAATCACCCTATAACATGATATTAGGAAGACCATGGCTACATGATATAAAAGGAGTAGCATCCGCGTTACACAGGTGTGTACGTTTCCCAATGCCAAGTGGGATAGGAGAAATAGTCGGAGATTCAGAAAAAGCGGACGAGTGTTATCAGCTAGATGTGAAAATCTATGAAGGAAAAACTAAGCGGAGGAAAGATAAATGGAGGAAGGAGAAACAGTCAAGGAAGGAAGAATATTTTAGGGTATATATGATATGAGCGAAATAAAGAAAAGGAATACCAAGTGAAATCCCGGAAGAAAAAGACGAACCAGTAAAGGAGATAAAAGAACCTTCCCCGATGAATGAACCAAAGGCAAACTTTATAGCAGCAGAACCAACTAAGGAAGTGAATATAGGGACTGAAGAAGAGCCTAAGATGATAAGGATAGGGACAGGTATGGATGCGAAGGAAGAAGAACAAACGGTAAATCTCCTGCGAAAATACAACGACATCTTCGCATGGGACATGGATGAAATGCCCGGAATGGATCCTAGTATAGCATGTCACAAGTTGGACATTAGGAAGGATGTGCGACCATTTAATCAAAGAATAAGAATAATATCGACAGCATACCATCAAAAAATTGAATAAGAACTGCAGAAGATGTTAGATTCAGGAATAATTAGGGAGGCGAAATACCCAGAGTGGATAACACACATGGTAATAGTTCCGAAAAAGAATAAAGGAATACGAATATGTATCGATTTTAGTGACTTAAATAAATCTTGTCCAAAGGATAGCTATCCTCTGCCTGACATACCTCAGATGGTAGAGGCAGCTTCAGGGTATAAAAGAATGTCACTTTTGGACGGATACAAAGGATACAATCAAATTCCATTAGCAGAAGAAGATCAGAAACACACGACTTTCTTCGCACCCAGAGGATTATATTGTTACACCAGAATGCCTTTTGGGTTGAAAAACGCAGGTGCAACATACCAAAGAATGGTGGAAAAGGTATTCGCAGAGTAGATTCACAAAACACTGGAAGTATACGTTAACGACATGCTGGTAAAAAGTAAGGAGATAGAGGATCATGCAACTCACCTTGAAGAAATATTCGAGCGGATGCGGCAATGTAAAATAAAGATCAACCCTGCGAAGTGTACCTTTGGGTGGCATCAGGAAAACATTTAGGATACATTGTGTCAGAAAAGGAGATACAAGTAGATCCAGAGAAGGTGCAAGCAGTCCGAGACATGCCAACACCTGTGATATTAAAAGATGTACAAAAACTGAACATGATTTTAGCCTCGTTAGGACGATTCATATCGCGTTCTTCGGACAAATGCAAGCACTTCTTCAACATTCTAAAAAAGGGAGCCAAGTTCGAATGGACAACATAATGCGAAAGTTCTTTATAAAGAATAAAAGATCACCTAATGAAAGTATCTATTTTGCAGAAAGCTGAGCCTGGAGAGGAGTTATTACTATACTTGGCGTCAAGATCACATGCATTAAGTGCAGTATTGCTTCGCTTGGACAAGGGGACTGAAAGACCAATTTATTACATAAGCAAAACGTTTAATGCAGCTGAGAAAAATTATGCGAAAATAGAAAGGCTTATCCTCGCTCTTGTGTATGCATCTCAAAATCTTCGTACGTATTTTCAAGCTCACAGAATAAGAGTTCTCACGAAGGTACCGATTGAATCCGTAATGAAGAATTCAAAGAGCTCTGGACGAATAGAAAGGTGGGATGCCCAAGTGGGAGAATTCGAAATCAAGTATGAAGTATTATCTTCACCTAAATCACAGGTGATAGCAGATTTCCTAGCTGAATTCCTCTTAGAAGAAGATGGAGGTGTTGAAGAAATGATGGGAATAGATGAAAATAAAGAGAGCCCGCAAATCCTAGAGAAAGAACAAAACCCCATTAGTAGAAGAAACAAGATTAGTTCTAGGAGGCACAAGTTTATTAATACCATCTATTGACATTGTCCTATTTGGAGTTATGTTCTGAAAAATCTTTGAACATCAAATTGTCCAAACTGATGCTTCAAATGTCCTGCACCAAAGGTAATATTATTTCCTGCAGAAAATCAAGAGAGAATCTAGCTCCTAAATGAAAAATGATGTACCATAATATTACTAACATTGATATTTAAAACCAAACAAATAATTTCCATGTCTAGCTAGTTTATCTCTTGTTGCGACTATATCTTTTAAGCACTTCCAAACAAATAATTTATCTTCCACAAAGCTTTCCATACCTTTGGAGAAACAGAATTAGTACCTGCAAAAGTATTATATGTACTAGAAAACACATTATAGACACTCTTAACAGAGAATTGTACTTTGCTATCTGGAAACCAAATAAGAGTATGGAGTACAATTCACCCACCATTGAGTTCTGGTGGTACTCCGTAGCTGGTGGTACTCCAAAAATATGAATACTATGAAGTAAACGATTTCACCAAATGTGAATGCTCCCCCTTTTCTTCTAAGTAGCGTGCTTTAACGGCTTCGTGCTACATAAACAACACACAAACTTATTTGGTTACATATAAATTGAAAAAAGTATTGTGACGAATAATCCATAAAGATACGTACAAGATGTCACTACACCATTTTTAAGGTATTAGCAACCTACCATAGATATTGCTAAACGGGGTCGCAACAGGCTTTTGCCGTTGTTAAACACGGTGTCGCAATTTTTAGCAACGACATAAGCTTTGTTGCTAATCTCGGTCAGCAATGGAAATTCGCAACAGAAGACGCCGTTGCAAAATTTTTTATTCGCAACCATAGCCTGTTGTTGCTAATCTGTTGCTAATTACAGGAATACTCTTACCCGAAACTAGATATTGTTGGTTCTGGTTCCAATTTATTGGTTCTGGTTCTAATTTAGCAACACAACACCGACGTTGCTAATTTTTTGCAACCACAAAAAAAAGGTCAAGTTTATGTTTATTGACCTAGTCAAAATTCACTTCCCCCCACATTTTCCCCCTACAATTACCCAGTTCCCCATATTCAACATCCACACTGATATACAAATTACAATTGCCATACAAAACTGTATTGTTGAGAATCACAATAGAAGATACAAATGAAGATACAATACGCTATTATATCATCAAAAAGGATTCTTTAATTAAAGTGTACTTAAAAGTATGAGTAGGAGATACAAGTATCATAAGCTAATAAAGAAACACATTATCTGCTGTCTGAAAAATAAAACCTTTAGCTCCGCAAAGAATTTACGATAAGCTCCATGATAAGCAAGAACCAGACGGCTGACCTGCAAGGAGCAACCACCACGAAATGAGAAGTTGCATAACAGAACCAAACCCCTCCAGGGTAGAGAAAATATAACAAAATAAAAACATCCATGTGAAACAGATAAAAAATCATCCCCCTAGTAGTTTCCTTCGATACTTGTTTCATCAGCAAAGCATGTATCATCTTTCATTAATACCTCTTAGGCCTGGAATGCCGTCATCAGATGTCCACGGTAACTGCAATAAAGAATCCGACTGATCAAGTTTCGACATAATCATCTCTTGCATCAAATTGTCCAGTCAGATGATATGAGAAACAAGTATGCCGCAAATCATGTCTCAATTGGATGATATGCGCGATAAAGTGCTGGACCGGCAATGGTGCAAATCATTGCGGATGTCTAGGTATCCTTACGTACCCTAAAGGGATCAAGCACAGAACGTAGTTCATCCTAGAAAGGACGGCAACTTAAGCCAAACGTGTTTGCAAATCTATTCATGGCAACGCAATAACGATAATGGCCTAGTCTGTATAGGCCGTTCTGTCAAAATGCACAAAGGTCGCGCATTATCGAGTCCGCGACATGACATACTGATTCCTTCGCATAATATGCTCCATTCGCAAGGCTACGTAGTTTTAAATAAGAATTATGCATCATTTATGCTCTTCCAGCTAAGTTATAAAGCTTACTTGGTGTGTGGTCCGCATATGCACCTTTAACCAACTACCCCTCCCTGAAAAAGAAGGGGTCTAACAACCACACCCAATATTTCTCTTAGCAATCTATATGGACAAACTCCAATATACTTTCGATATAATCAACTCAATCTCAAGAAAAGTATATCCAAGAGTTGTATCTCTGTTTCACAATGTAATCATCAAATCAAACAGATAGAAATCCGCAAGCCTTATTATCATGTGAAACAACTTGAACAGTACCAAAGACCAATGTTCAAGTGTCAATCAATATAATTAGCAACCAAAGGTTGCATTCACAATTGATTGAACTTACACACAACCTGTGATATTTCAATTATATAGAAAATATAATGTGAAAAACAAATGACACAGACACCAGAAATTTTATTAACGAGGAAACTGTATATGCAGAAAAATCCAAGGACCTAGTCCAAATTTGAAAACCACACCATATTAAGCCGCTACAGACACTAGCCTCTCCAAGTGAACTTCGGACTGGTCAAGGTACAGTTGAGCCCTAACCAATCTCACACTGATCAAGGTACAGTTGCGCTCCTTACGTCTCTGAAGCAGGACTCTATGCACTTGATTCCCTTGATTGATCTCACCCACAACTAAGAGTTTCTACGACGCAAAGTCGAAGACTTGACAAACCAATCTGTCTCACATAGAAAAATATATTGTATAGATAAATTTGTCTCCCATAGATAAAACTTTTGTTATGTTTTTTGATAAATCAAGGTGAACAAGAACCAAATGATATACCAGACTTATATTCCGGAGGAACAACCTAGAAATATCAATCACCTCACAATAATCTTAATCATATGGTAGCGAAACTAGATATTATAGAATTACAAACGATGAGACGAAGATGTTTGTGACTACTTTTTATCTTTCTTGTCGGTGATTAAATCTCGAGAAAATTTTAGAGAAGATAGTACTCAATACGATAGAAACAACAAGATCAGAGCACGCAACTACTGAGAAAATAGTTGGGTATGGCTTCACAATACCAATGAAGTCTCTAATTCGTTAACTTAAAGGGTTTCGTGAAAAACCTAAGGTTAAAGGAGAATCGACTATAGTCTCAACTAGAATCACACAAAAGGTGTGTGGATTAGGTTTCCCAGTTGCTAGAGTTCTCCTTTATATAGTCTTCAAATTAGGGTTTTCAATCAATGTTACCTTGGTAACAAAGCAGTCAATATTCACCGTTAGATGAAAACCTGATTAGAATCAAGCTAATATCTTTCAACTATTAGATCAAACTTAGCTTATTACACACAAGTGAAAAGTGACTTTAATCATATATGAGTATCCGTACCTAAGCGTGTGTACCTTGTTGGCTCAAAAATAGTTAACCGAAGTTAGCCATATGAACACTTTCATATCAACCTTATTCATCTTAACCATAACTAGTTCAAATGACTCAAATGAAACTAGTTCTAGAGTTATTCAATTATTTATATTATCATAGAAGTATACAAGACACAATTGAAGCAAAATTATCGATTTTGATTCACATGAATCAAGTCATGAACATTACATCCACGGTTTTTAAAAGATTAGTTCATGCACAAACCGATTTTAGAACGTTATCCATTTAGGTATGCATACAGGTACGCATACCTAAATGACTGGATCAAGTTTGGGTTTCATCAGTACGCAAACTCGTACGCATACCTTCCAAACTCATCAGAAATTCCCAAACCTGAACCTTACGCCAGTACGCATAGCGGTACACATGCCAGATTCCTTGACTTTCTCAGAACCAACTAGTACGCATGCACGTATGCATACCATGCTTCCTGGACTTGAATTACATATATGCAAGTACGCATACTAAGTTTACATATGATTGTTCTAAACTCTTATTTCAATCATTGAAACATTCTTGAAAGACGAAATAGCTGTCTCACACAAACTATTAGCTTCAAAGCAATTTTCAAGTGATCAAATGATCAATACGAAATATTTTGAGTCTACATCAAATGATTGTCTCACACAAATCATGCAAGATGTTACCGGGCGATTTTCACATGATCATTTTTTGACTTTCGTCAAGAATATAAGGTGAACTTGGTTAAAGCGAAAGCGTACCAACACATATTTCGAGAAATATGTAAGCGAGTATTTGAGGGTGAAAACGGTTTCTGCTGATTTTGGTAATTTCGGGTGTGTGGGTGAGAAATGAGTTTAAATCCTAAACAATGTACTGCAAGGTAGTACTTTAGATTCTAGAGATCAATCTGTACAAATCCGGTCTAAACCAAGAAATGGTCGTTCCAGACTTGTTTCGGTCACAAAGTGAAGGAGAAGGGTTGGTTTTGGGGAGGAAAGCGAAGAGAGTGTTGAGACCAGAGTAGTTGATTCTGGAAGAGTAATTGTTTCATGACTTGTATCAGAAAGTGGGAATATAACAGATGGAAAGCTAGCAAATATTTTTTGAGTGTTGTACGCTCCTGACCTGAACTTGTTGTTCGGTGGAAATAGGTGAGACCTATTTATACAAGTCGAAGTGAAACTGAAAAAGCGGGGGTCTAACAACACCACCCAATATTTCGCTTAGCAATCTGTATGGACAAACTCCAATATACTTTATATGAGAATCAACTAGACAGTCAGACTCAATCAATAAAAAGATATATTAAAGAGTTTACATCTCAATCTCTCGATTTGATCTTTACTCAAGCAAATAGAAATCTGCGAGTCTTTATCAAAGAGAGATAACTTGGATCGTACCAAAGACCAATGTCCAATGATCAATCAATATCAATCAACAACCAAAGGTCATATTTCCAATTGATGATCACGAACGCACAACCTGTATTATTTCAATTATATAAAATATAATGCAGAAAATAAATAACACAAACACCAGAAGTTTTGTTAGCGAGGAAACAGCAAATGCAGAAAAACCCTTAGACCTAGTCCAAATTGAATACACACTATATTAAGCCGCTACAGACACTATCCTACTCCAAGATAACTTTGGAATGGACTATAGTTTAACCCCAATCAGTATCCCACCGATCCAAGGTACATTTGTACTTCTACGCCATTGATCCCAGCAGGATACTGCGCACTTGATTCCCTTAGATGATCTCACCCACAACCAAGAGTTGTTGCAACCCAAAATCACAGACTTGATAATAAACAAATCTGTCTCACGCAGAAAAGTTTATCAAAGGATAAATATGTCTCCCACAGATAAACCTTAGGTTTCTTCCGTCTTAAGATATGAAATCAAGGTGAACAAGAACCAATTGATAATCCGATCTTATATTCCCGAAGAACAGCCTAGATTAATCAATCACCTCTCTACAATCCTTCCTGACTACACAGGCGGTTTGTCAAGGAATCACAAACAGTGAGACGAAGATGTTTGTGACTTCTTTATTTGCCTATCGGAGAACTCTCACGATCTCAATCCAATCAATAGATTGTACTCGTATGATAGAAGATGAAAGATCAGATCACACAATTACGATAAAAGTAGTATCGGTCTGGCTTCACAATCCCAATGAAGTCTTTAAGTCGTTAACCTGGTTCTAGAGAAGAAAACCAAAGGTTAAAGGATAATCGACTCTAGCGAGCGCACTAGTATCACACAGACGTGTAGGGATTAGTTTTGCACAATACTAGATTCTCCTTTATATAGCCTTCAAATCAGGGTTTTGCCTTAGTTACAAAGCAATCCATATTCACGGTTAGATGAAAGCCTGATTTAGATTCAAGCTAATATTTCTCAACCGTTAGACAGAAAATTTATCTTGTCACACACATTTGGGTATACGTTTACTGGGTTTGCGAAAACCATGCCCAAACGTGTACGTGTATGTTGGTTCAACATAGTAACCCAAAAGGTTAACCATATGAGCATTTCATATTAACCTTGTTCTTCTTCACCATAACTAGTTCAATTGACTCAAATGAACTAGTTAGAGAGTTGTTCAATTGCTATGAGATCTTATGTAACTACACAAGACACAATTGAAACAAAGATGATTCGATTCGATTGAATCGGCTCATGAACTTTATAGACACGGTTTACATAAAGCATTCCTTAGTAATTTAAGTTTCATGTTCAGAGAACATCTTCAGATCATAACCACTTAAGATCACAAACAAGTTCGCGGACTTAAGACAATCGGCGGAGTTTTCCAAACTCAGAAGAAATCTCGGCAAAGAGACTTTCGCCAGTTCGCGGACTAGGTTCGCGGACTTACACGCAAACGATTTTTTGGAAAATCCCAGCAGAAATTCTCGGTACGAGAACTTCCTTCAGTTCGCGGACTGGGTTCGCGGACTTGGCAAAGCCAATTCCTCCAGTTTCTCTTAATCAACAAAGGTCGAAAACTTCGGATTAAGTAATACATGGTTATGTAAAACTCTCATTCCAATCATTGAGACATTCTCAGAGGACGTTATATATCCGTTATTCACAGACCTTTTCGCCTCAGAGAAACTCTCTAAGTAATTAAAACTTTTCATGATTTTCGTCACTAGGTGAAGATAAACTTGATCAAAGCGAAACGCTTTACCAACACATGATTTCGATATATAGATATGCGATATATACTCGGTTCGAAATATCAAATGTGTATGATCCAGTCTATATAGCATACGACTTTTGTCTCATAAGAAGTAGGAGATAGAAGAGTTAGACTTTTGAGTGATAGATAAGTTCAAGTCTCCACATACCTTTTTGTTGATGAAGTTCCACGATTCCTTGAGTAGATCTTCGTCGTTGTATGATGAATCGCCATGAAGTCCTTGAGCTCAACTACACTTTTCTATCCTAGTCCTAGTCCTAGACTTAGCTATGTAGGCTAGAAACAGGGCCGGTCCGGAAGGGGAAGCAGGGAAAGCTCCACTTGCGGGAAACAAGCCAAGAGGGGCAACAAAATATGAGTTTTTTGTAGTATTTATAAGTGCTAGATGAGAAAAGAATTGGGATGTATATAAAAATTGAGGAAGTAATTTTCCAATTTGAATATAAAATTGAGGAAGTAATTTTCCAATCCATTGAAAATCGACTTTCGTTGGTATTACTAGGATTTCTGAATGTTTTCGAACTAGTTTTTGGATTTCTTTCTATCTCTCAAGGTAAGCTTTAGGGTTTTAGTTTAATCTAATTAGTTCTTTTCATTCTATTTTTTGGGATTTTGTTTGATGCAACTCTACTCCATTTTTTTCTCCAGGAATTTTGGCCAAAAATATTGATTCCGTTAGCAACATGTTCATATAGAATATCCTTTTTTGCTATTTGATAACTTTCTAACTATATTGTTAAGATTTAACATTCAAGCCTTACCTGAAATTCCTACTCCAGAAACACACAACATATGGCAGGTACTTTGAAGACTAAATAACCATATGGGGCTACAAACTACTCTTATATATTTTGGCATTTTGAGTTCTTTCTATGTGAAAATATCTAGACATCGTACATAGTATTCATAGACTATAATAGATCATCGAGATTAGATTTTAATTAGTACAGCGTTTTGCAGCTACGTTGTTGATCATATTTCTTTTAAAGGGGGCAACATTGTTTGGATATGCTTTGGGGCAAAAAATACTCAGGAACGACCCTGGCTAGAAATCAAGACTCATAGTTTTGATCACTAAAATTGACAAACATGCTTGAGATAGCAATGCATGCGACGTCGGACGATCTATGCTCTAACAATCTCCCCCCTTTGTCAATTTTAGTGACAAAACTATTAATACATATGGAATACAAAAAAGATAAACTTTAGTGGCTCCTTTTCCATAGTCTAATCTTCAACGTTCCCTGAAATCTTCGTCCTTCCAAGTACTCCAATGATCCCAAAGGTTGTAAGTTTAGCATCACCGTTGTTGAAGATCCGTAGCTATAACAATGAGAGAAATCGATATTCTCGATCATCATTATACAGTGACATAATATTATTATGTAACATCAAAGTCCAATTGCATCACAACTTTAACAATAATACTACGGTGATATGTATCACTCCCCCTTAGTCAACACTCCATCTCGATTATGGAAACCACTCCCCCTTACACAATGATCCGAAAACCATATGTATTTGTAGTTTAAACTACATTATTTCTCCCCCTTTTTGTCAATAAAATTGACAAAGGTAAAATAACGAGATCATAATGAAATTTCCACAAGAGACATTTCATAGACTAAAAGAAAAACACATACCAACTTAATTTAGATGCAATCATAAAGCCGAAGCTAAATGCATTCATCAAGGAGTTTTAAGATACAAGATAACCCCTATAAAATTCCACAGCCGCACACGCCGCAAGATATTACCATTAAGCACAAGTTCAAAAGAACTCTCCCCAATTTGATGTCATTCCCGAAAGAACAACAAGAGCGACCTTAATTTCGAAAGAAAATAAGGATTTTTATAATTGGACACCAAAAACCATAAAAATGATTTTCTATATCCAAAACTCAACCAAATTAATCACAAGAAAACCCATGATTAATTTAATTGGAATATGCAACTAAATCAAACCACAAAAGTGATCAATTTAATTGAAAGTGCTCAACATAAGTAATTTACGGAGCTACGACTAAGATAATCATACGGAGATGACTAACTTAATCGTTCACATACTCAACATAAGGAAAACCTTACGGAATATACGACTACATCAACCAATAGACATGATTTGTATAGTCGTTCATATACTCAACACAAGAATTTGTGGAATATATGAAAACTCAACTAAACTAATTACAAGAGAACCCATAATAAATCTAATTGGAATGCAAACAACCAAACTAATCACAAAATTAATCAATTTAATTGTCAAAAGATTTTCTCGACAAAAGAATACTTTCGAACCAAATAACTAAATAACCAACCAAGATGATTAATTTAGTTCATAATGCTCAACATATAGCATCTTATTGAACAACCAACAAATCCAATAAGAATTCGACTTAGTTGTATCGTGCTCAACATAAGACACTCAATGGAGCCTTCTCGGTAATACATAACAAAATGGATCAATGAAGATCAATACCGTGGATAACATACAAGGATCTATTCTATTTTCCATCATAACGACATAATAGATTTTATCCTTGTCAAACAAAAGATTTTATCCTATTTTCCATCAAATACATGACTGCATAGGCATAACTTTTATAATTGTCAAAAGTCCATTCGTCCTTTCATCAATACGAATACCAATTCATGAACAACTTTACTTTTTACTGCATATGGGACCTTCAAGTTCACGGATGCAAACAATAAATATTCCATAATCAAATTGCAATATCACAAAATCATAAAGATCAATACTGCAATAACATCATCCTCCAAATATTTTTAGAATTTAAAACCATAAACCTAAAAAATAACCATAAGAAGATGAAACAAAAAATAGCTATGTGTAGTCACAATCATCGTTATTCAAAGCACTAGTTATTCTTCCAACTAATCCAAAAAGAAGACTTCCTAGGCAACAAAAACAAAAACAGACTCTTAGGCCAAAACCCATACACTAAAAATCAGATGGACGGTTTTGGAGACTCATGAGCCTTGTGATCATCGAGTTTATGAGTGACAGCAACCTCATCAATCTTTGAGGAAAAATCCTTTTTGAGAGGTTCTTTAACGCGGTTCTTCATGAGAGCAAGGTTACAGTTAACCTTTTTCAACTCAGCTTTTACAGCATCAAGACACTTTATAGTTCCAACAAGTTGTTATGAATCAATGATCACTTTAGTTGGAATCTTCTCCCCAATATCTGAGTAAGAAACATGAGATTGAAGAAAAGATCCTTCAACTTCAACAAGAGTTCCCTTTTCTATATCAAACTCAAAGTATATACCATTATCAACAAAGTCTTCAGGCAAATCCCACGAATAAGAAGCCATTGAAGAGAGACCTAGAGAGGAATATTTAACTCAATAGGAAGGGTACATAAATGTTTTGAGGAAATTAGGGTTTAAAAAGTAGGTATAAGAAACTCAGTCTAAAACCGTACATGTACCCTTACGAGGGCCCAACACAAAACGTGTAGTTTTTGAAAGGCAAGACAAAAACAACAAAAACAATACAAACAGGGAAGATAAATTACTCATGTAGAAGTATGTGACTGACTATCCATCTAAGAACGATAAGAAAATGGTCAGATAATCACAGATACTTTGCACAGAGTATACCTATTCAATTCGCACACAATTAGGATTTTTGGTGGGTGAGATATCAACCTCGTGATTAATTTACACAAGTATGAGCATTCGGCTCATTAAATGAACATTGCTTTTGTTTAGCCTTTTCTTTCTTTGATTATCACTCAGTTTAGAAAAATAAGATATAGCTTGTTCTGCATATTCTTCTGAAGGCTTTCTCTGAGGACTAAATCTAGGGCCTCTTTTAATTGGTTCAAGGGGATCAGAAAAGATGGGAATCCATTTTTTAGGTTTAAATTTACCAAAAACATTCTTATAAACACTAGAATACATTCATCAGTAATATGAGAGTTAGAATGTACATGTGTCCTGTGATGACTTCTAGGAAGAATTCCATGTTTATAAGGTTCTTGGTTTTTTGTGGGTATACGATTCACCGCGGTAGTCGTGTGACTATTTGTTCCATTGATAGTGGATAAAAACAAATTACGAAGCTTATAAATTTGTTTCTTTCTGGCAAAACAATGGAGAGCATAGTGATTTCCTTTTTCACAGAAGGTACAGGTTCGTGGAGGAGAAGTAACAACATGCACTTGTTTGAACTTCATAGCCACCGGAGAAGATTTTAAGTTATGAAAACTTTTCTTCACACAATCTTCATCTGGAAAAAATTTCATTTTGTACAGTAATTCATGAGAATTAGTTTATGCAGAAGAACTTTTCATTGAGACAGAGTTTTCCTTTTCTAGGGACTTGCACTGTCTATGGGCTAGAACAAGTGAGGCTTCAAGTTTCTCTTTCTCAACACGAAGTCTGTCTAGATCAGATGAATGCGTCTTGATCAAACATTTCTCTCTAATTGAGCCTTCTTTAACCATCTTTTTCAAGATCACAAATCTTTTCACGCTGTATATTTTTTTCTTGAAGAAGTTTCTCAATTTCCTTAGAGAATGACCCTATAATGGTGTAGAGTACCTGCTCACGATCAATCGACCTTTCGAAATCATCAATGAGCTGTACATGATCCTTGAGATCAACAAACTCTGTAGAATTTTTTGTAATTCTGGTGAGCTCCAATTCAACTTTAGCCATTATGTCCAATGTCTCACTGGAGGAAAAGTGGCTGACACAAGATGAGACAGTCTTCCTACCTTGGGATTCGGAAGAATCAGCTAAGGAGCGATCCTTTGAGGTATTTCCGAGACACTTGACAAGACTGACAGCTTTAGGAGGCATTTTGGTATGCGTATCAGATTCTGTTCACAGACTCAGATTGCCACAAACACATACTTATAAGGTATTTAACGCGTTTTCCTGCTCTGATACCAATTAAAAAAGTGGGGGTCTAACAACACCACCCAATGTTTCTCTTAGCAATATGTATGGACAAACTCCAATATACTTTTTATGAGAATCAACTAGACAGTCAGACTCAATCAACAAAAAGATATATCAAAGAGTTTATATCTCAATCTCTCGATTTGATCTTTACTCAAGCAAATAGAAATCTGCGAGTCTTTATCAAAGAGAGATAACTTGGACGGTACTAAAGACCAATGTCCAAGGATCAATCAATATCAATCAACAACCAAAGGTTGGATTTTCAATTGATGATCACGAACGCACAACCTGTATTATTTCAATTATATAAAATATAATGCGGAAAATAAATAACACAAACACCAGAAGTTTTGTTAACGAGGAAACCGCAAATGCAGTAAATCCCCGGGACCTAGTCCAGATTGAATACACGTTGTATTAAGCCGCTACAGACACTAGCCTACTCCAAGCTAACTTCGCACTGGCCTATAGTTGAAACCCAATCAGTCTCCCACCGATTCAAGGTACAGTTGTACTCCTACGCCTCTGATCCCAGCAGGATACTGCGCACTTGATTCCCTTAGTTGATCTCACCCACAACCAAGAGTTGCTGCAACCCAAAATCGCAGACTTGATAATAAACAAATGTGTCTCACACAGAAAAGTATATCAAAGGATAAATCTGTCTCCCACAGATAAAACCCAGATTTTGTTTCGTCTTAAGATATGAAATCAACGTGAATAGGAACCAATTGATAATTCGGTCTTATATTCCCGAAGAACAACCTAGATTAATCAATCACCTCTCTACAATCCTTCCTGACTACACAGGCGGTTTGTCTAGGAATCATAAACAATGAGATGAATATGTTTGTGACTTCTTTATCTTGCCTATCGGGGAACTCTCACGATCTCAAGCCAATCAATAGATTGTACTCGTACAATAGAAGATGCAAGATCATATCACACAACTACGATAAAATTAGTATCGGTCTGGCTTCACAATCCCAATGAAGTCTTTATGTCGTTAACCTGGTTTTAGAGAAGAAAACCAAAGGTTAAAGGAGAATTGACTCTAACGAGCGCACTAGTATCACACAGACGTGTGGGGATTAGTTTTGCACAATGCTAGATGTCTCCTTTATATAGCCTTCAAATCAGGGTTTTGCCTTAGTTACTGTTTATGAGTGAAAATCGTTTCTGCCGATTTTGGTAATTTCGGTAGGTGAGTGAGAAAAAAATCTAAACCATAAGCAAATGTACTGCACGGGAGTACTTTAGATTCGAGAGATCAATCTGTACAACTCCGGCCTAAATCAAGAAATGGACGTTCCGGATTTGTTTCGGTCACAACGAGGAGGAGAAGGGCTGGTTTAGGGAGGGAAGCAAAGAGAGTGTTGAGGCCAAAATAGTTCTGGAAGAGTAGTACTCGACTTGTATCAGAAGATGAAATCTTGAGAAGATAGCAAGAGTTGAAATCTTTGAGAAAGCTAGCAAAGTTGCCTTTCTGAGTATTGTATTTCTCCGTTACCAAAAACTTGTTATCTTGGTGGAAATAGGTAAGACCTATTTATACAAGTCGAATTGAAACGTACTCTGGTCTCATCAAGGAAGGAAATAAAGGGTGAGTAAGTGGGAGGAGGTGGTAACCATTAACGGATGGAATTGATGTTCCATAAAAGAAAAGCGTTTCACCATTATTTCCCTATTTACTTCACCGCTTCATCCTTATTACACTTTCTTATTGCGGGCGTACACGCTATAAACCGCCAAACCAAAACCCTAAAGAGCATCCCCCAGTTTGTGACATGTACTGATGTCTCGAGTGTTTTCGTGGAAAAGGTGTAGCATGTCGCTGCTATTTGATAAGTTGTCAGGTTGCAAGTGTTGCGTGGTATGTTCCAATGACATGTGTGGCATGCCATAGTCACAAGTTGCACATTGGGTGCAAGTGGCAATGCCAGGTTGCAAGTGTTGCGTGACATGTGCCAATGGCGTGTGTGACGGCTTGGCCCAAGGTTTGCACGGCGTGGCATGCTAGGTTTGCAAGCGCCACTTTGGCATGTGACAATGGCATGTGTGGCGATTTGGCCCTAGGTTTGCACGGCATGGCATGCTAGGTTTGTAAGCGCCACTTTGGCATGTGTGGTGGCTTGGCCCTAGGTTTGCACGGCATGGCATGCTAGGTTTGCGAGCGCCACTTTGGCATGTGCCAATGTCATGTGTGGCGGCTTTTCCCTAGGTTTGCACGGCATGGCATGC
>NW_020622713.1:10572797-10582182 GCF_003573695.1 Papaver somniferum
TTAGGTTTGCACGGCATGGCATGCTAGGTTTGCAAGCGCCACTTTGGCATGTGTGGCGGTTTGGCCCTAGGTTTGCACGGCATGGCATGCTAGGCTTTCAAGTGCAATTTTGGCATGTGCCTATGGCATGTGTGGCGTATTGGCCCTAGGTTTGCACAGCATGGCATGCTAGGTTTGCAAGCGCCACTTTGGCATGTGCCAATGGCATGTGTGG
The DNA here is from genome assembly GCF_003573695.1 of Papaver somniferum. Lineage (NCBI taxonomy): Eukaryota > Viridiplantae > Streptophyta > Magnoliopsida > Ranunculales > Papaveraceae > Papaver > Papaver somniferum. The sequence goes on from NW_020622713.1 coordinate 10,573,012, forward strand.
AGGCTTTGCCCTAGGTTTTCACGGCATGGCATGTTAGGTTTGCAAGCGCCACTTTGACATGTGCCAATGGCATGTGCGGCGTCTTGGCCCTAGGTTTGCACGGCATGGAATGCTAGGTTTCCAAGCACCACTTTGGCATGGTTGTCAGGTGCGCAGTGATCATGCGGCTTGGTTTTGTCATTGTTGCCATGGTGCGCAACGATTGTGCGGCTTGGTTTTGGCATGGTTTCCATGGTGCGCAACGGTTGTGCGGCTTGCATTGACTTAGGGTTTTGCGCGTCGAAACCCTAATTTAGCATTTTTGAAAAAAGATACCCTGGTAATTTTTACATAAGTACATTGAATGCTCTAATAAATGTGTTTGGTGTCACTGATGACGTCATGCTATACACAAGGTTTTACGATTTTACCCTTTGTCTAAAAACCACCATCAACATTAAGTGCCCTGCTTAGCTTGGAACAGGAGCCTTGTTGCGAGGTAAGCATAAGATGGTGACAGACGAGTGACAGTAAGTCGTAAGAGAAAGTAGAGGAGGCTTGTCTGACCTTTTTCGATATGTAAATAGAATTCGCAATCCTTGCATCTGGTAGCTTTGCACAATCCCAGTGTGACGAGGCTTAGTTGCTAGCATAGATTTGGCACGAGAGAGACTCGCCAGCGTTAAGGAGCTTGGAATAGGTGTGGGCCATCTGGCTAGCATGGCGTTGGCAAGGAAAGCCTGGCGTGGCGTGGACCGTCAGCTGGTGCGGGTTGGGAAGCTCGCGTGGAATGGGAAACTGGAGCAGATTGGGAAGCTACCAAGGAGGGAGCGTGCGTTTGGGAATATGGCAAGGATTGAGAAGCTGGTGTGGAATGGGAAACTGGCGCGTATTGGGAAGCTAGCGTGGAATGGGAAACTGGCACGGATTGAGAAGCTACCAAGGAGGGCGCGTGCGTTTTCTGGAGGTGGCCAAGCTTGCCATTGCGGGCCCGGCTTCCTTTCTACATGCACAGCTTTGAGAGGGGAATCCCTTCCTTATTCAAAGTCCCCTAACTATCACGCCTATATATATATAAGAAAGTGGTGTCTTTCTTTTATCTTGTATTTTTGTTCTTCCACACCTTTTCATTAGCGGCAGAGTGATAAGGAGAGTCGGCACCCCACGTATGTCTTCCAAAGCTTCCTCTTTAATTCTCCTTTATATATATATATTTTTTTTATGTGCCAGTGCGAAAACTCTAGCTGCATATACATCGTATGAAACCCAGAGAGAATATTGTTCTTCATGTCCTCATTGAATCGAGTCTTAAGCGCAACTCTTATGAACCCATATACTTTTCGTCATGAATACTGCGGCAGCACGTTTATGAAAACCTAGTTGCTTAGGGTTTTTTTTTTTTTTGTTTTGGTGTGGCTTTGTGTGGTTGATAATTTCTTATCGTCTTCCCCTTTTGGTGCGGCTTTGTGTGGTTAAGAAATTCTGATAAGATGTCACCTGAACAAGGTCCTGCTTCACCAAAAGATGTTGGCAGATCCAAACCAAACACAGGCGATGATTTCTTCATAAAACCCTTGTCCCAGTACGGAAGAATCATCCAAATTTCGTGTTGATTCTCTTGACCGGCGCGGAAGATGAAAGGAAGACTCGTTAGTCCTACCAGAGAGCATAATACGGTTTTGTCTTCATAAAGGGGAGTACTCCGCCTCCCATATTGATTTCAGAATGTGTCAAAGCCCGCTGCGCTCGTTTGATAGATGGATTAAGTTTATGGTGAGCCAGGAACACATAAGTGCTAGTTTGACTCGAGCGCAAATTATTGACGATGTTAAGGCTTCTGCAAACCTTCAGATTAGGAAGGATATCCCTGGTTTAGTTTCTTTTATCTCTAGATGGTGCCCGGATACTCGTACAGTTGTATGCATGTCACTACAAGAAAAGTCGCTTTTAGTGGCAAAATATTGTGTCACGAAAACCAGTTTCTTCGTTGCAAAAAGAATTCAGCGACGCAAAAAATTTCATCACCTATAGTGAGTCGTTGAAAGTGTTCTGTGACGTCCTCAAGAAATTCGTCACATAAAATAGTTTTAGCCGCGAAATTTGTTCGTCTCAAAAATATACTTATAGTGAAGAAACAAATTTGTCACATAAATAGTTTTAACTATAAAATTGTTCATCTCAGAAAATATAATGGTTTAGCAGCGAACTAACTTTCGTCTCAAAATAAAAAATCAATAACAAAATTTAATCGTCTCCAAAATTACATATAATGACCAATTAGGATTGTCTCTTCGTCTCCAAAACAACTTTACTTGCAAATATAGTCGTCTCCGAAACAATTTTTCCGACGAAGTCATTCGTCTCAAAAATTTTATTACAGACGCAGCACCACCCTCACGACAACTATTTCCTGGAAAAATTATTTGTCCCTAACTATTTTCTTTACATGCCAAATTAGTCACCAAATTTTCTTTGGTGACTAGCATATATTATCACCGTTCATTCCAAAGAGATTTATTACATAATAAATAAATAATATTAGTTGAATAAAAAATAATTAACCATTAATTAAATTATTAAAACAGTATCCAAACTGAAAAACATATGATAAATAAACTCTACCACTAAATAAATAAACACTTTCACCACTAAAAATATAATACCAAACTATAGCCCGAGTCTACGTATCAGATGTGGTTTTCAGATCATGTTTAGTGTGAGATTTCCATTATCTTCTTTCAACCTTTTGATAGCCTCATTTTGCGCGCAAAGTAGGTCATCTTTAGCTTGAATTCAGTCAGCTTGCGCTTCTATCATTCATGAAGTGCTTCACTGTTATAATCAGCAGTGGTCATAGCACGTCGTCGTCGCCTTCCCATTCTCTTCAAAACTTCAGCACATACTTTTGATCCCAGTGGGTGGTGTAGCTCCCTCTTTATTGCCTTGCTGCAATATATATATATAGTAAAGAATAATTAGCACATTATGATGTGTACCAGAATGTCAAACAGGTAGGTAATTTAATTCCAATGATATCATATATTAACCAAGAAAAGAAAACAAATATTGATTGGATGGGTTCCTAAATAATATTGGTTTAGACACACACAACAAACGAACATTAATACCATCTACTTATGGATCTGATGGGAGCTTCATCAGAAATTAAAGCCACTGCACCTAGTCCTTTAGTGATACATGTACGGGTGTCGTTTGAATCTCAACTTCGTCTGACCATCAGTTCCACATTAGATTAACTCTACAAAGAAAGACATGTCTAAGGAAATGAGAAAGGCATATGACCAAACTCACATGAAGCATAAATTTTAAAAGTAAACAATTTCCACACATGAATAACATGATAATTAATTAGCTAAAAGCATAACCAAGCTTGAGTACAAATAATATTAGAAGGGGAACAGTGAAAGGTAGCCTTTGTGTCCTTCAGTCAGTAGATATGCTTCTTCACAGTGCATATATGATTTGAAACCCACCACTCCATAAAGTTATCATAATATAGTTGTCTACATAATCATGGATTGAAGATGAGATTTAAGATTGCACGAACTGACTCTTTACTTAGGAAATTGTGTGATATAATATTTTACGAACCCAGCTGAAGTAATGATCTTAGAAAAAAAAATTATATCAAAATCACAGGGGGAAATTAGGCTAAGGCAAAGGTTTGTGCCAGTTGAAGTAGCATTCCTTCCGTTTGCAAAAGTGTGTGCTAAAATTCAAGATAGCAAGAAAATACTCTTTGCTACAGTACATTAGAGTTAAAACGGCATTCTAAAGAACATTTTATGCTTACCATGAAGGAAAACAACAAGTAAAAATACAATAAGGTGGATTAATAATTTAATCACAAAAGTTTGAAACAAAACACCATAAAGGAGTTAGAGGCATGGTTTTTGAAAGAATGAGATCTTCCAGAGAATCGACGGAATTGACATTAACTATCAAGAATTAAAATTTCATTAAGGGTGATCCAATCATAAAACATTAGCATGGGTAGGAAAGGAAGTTCATTTTCTTTTGCTCTCGACAACTACGAAAAAATAAAAATAAAAATAAAGGAATTTTTCATGTTCTTTCTTTTTCGCAAAAACAAAACTCAGCTACAAATTAGATGAAGTAGGAAACACGAGTTATTGAAGAAAAATTTCATCAACTATTTCATTGACAGGCTATTGAAGTAATTGAAAACCAAGGATAAAAATAGAAGAAAATCCCATACATGTGCAATAATATAACTTGTAATCTTAGAAAACAATTAGGGTAGTTTTCACAAAGTAGAACCCATTATGAATAAAATTTCTTATTTTGTTTACCACCAACATATTTAGCTGACTTTGACGGTGGTGGGGCTTTCACCTTTTTGGTGCCCGAATTAGAAAAATACACAAAATCAGTATATCAATCTGAAATAGACATCTCGAAGAATTATTAATAGTCTGCAACATGGTTTTCCCTGCAAACTACACCATTAAAACGATTCGATAAAAACTTTTTACAAACAGGTGGCGGCGTGAATCAATTGATATACATCAACACTTGAAAATTTTCTATAATAGGCCATAAGAAGTATAATGCTTTCATTTAACACCAACAAACTGAAAACATGTCTTGCACTATCGTTGCAGAGCAGTAGTACAGGAAATCACAATCAAATGCTCTAAATACAACCAATTATTGTTACACTACTATAACTAGAATATAGTTTCTACCATGCAAATCAAATACTTCTGTCAAAACTAATATATTCGCACTGAGAACTAAAAGAGCCAAACCTCAAATTCAAGACTACATTTAAAGACTCAACCCGATGAAAGCCTTTAGGTTCTTATGAATTAGAATATGGTTTGTACCACGCAGATAAAATACTTATGAGTTATGCCAACAATAAGGTATTCGGACTGAAAAATAAAAGAACCAAAACCCCAAGTTAAATACTACAACTACATTTAAAGACTCAACCTGGTGAAACCATTGAGGTTCTTATGAACTGAAGCTGTCTGGGTACACCCACTTATAACGACGAGCTCGCAACAAGTTCAGTACAATCTCTAAGTATGTTTCCAGGTGGTAGCACAACATGCAAATTAACAAAATATAAAAGATCAGGGTTACGGACATGAATTAGAATAAAACACAAGGGTTTTTAAGTGGTTTGATTTCATAATAAAACCAATAAAAAAAACAAATTGAAAAGATGAACAAATGCACAACACCAACCATCGAATTGAAGTGATGAAGAAAAACCCCGAGGGAGAAATCAAAACCCTTCTTAAAAATCGGCATCCTAATTAGAAATCAAAACCCTAATTGGACATTAAAACCCTAACGAAGAAATCGACAGAAAATGAGACGAAAGATAGAAATCAAAACCCTAATTAGAGATCTGACAAAATTTGTAAAAAACTTACCATTGACTTGTTAACTTGAACACATTAAGCATCTAATAAAGGTGGTGCATCATCTGTAGATGTAGGATTTGGTATTGGTATTGCTCTACTAAAACTCTTCCCTCTTCTCCCGCTTTGATTAGTTAGAGGAGTTGGGATTGCATTGAATCGAGGGAATTGAGAACGTGGTGTTGCGATTGAAATGATGTGTTTTACGAATTTCGTTCTCTCCTTATTCTCTGGGCATCACCAGGGGATGAGTTGAATTTGCGATTGGGCTTGAAGTTGGTCAATTTGTATAGACGGGCCTTCAATTTGCTGGCTGGAGAAAAAGAAAGAGATGCGAGACGAGAGATAGGAAAAGTGAAGTAAGAGAAAAAAAAAGGTTTTGATAAATGTTATGGACGGCGGATCTCCGTCTAATGGTGTAGGCATACAGATTATGAAATTTATTAAGCGGTGGATATTTATCTTGGAGTACTCATACGGATCAAGCACAGACACACCAATTTCGGTGTCGTGTCCGTGTCGGACGCACCGGGGACGCAAGACGCACTCAGGATGCTGACACGACGCATGTAAGACGTGCCCACGTGCGCATCCTAAATGTTTCTTTCGTGGACACTAGTTGGACACACCAATGACATAGCTAGGACGCTAATGGGCCTGGTTAAATGAGATAATACCAATTCATGAATCAGATTTTCTCTTGAAATCGATTTATATAAATCACTAAGCGTATCCAATGAAATTGGCGTATCTCAAAGTCGGATGAATTTTTCATACAGTAGATAGATAGATAGATAAATTTTGAAAACTTGTCCAATCAGAATGAACACAATGAACCTTTATCGACGTTCTACACAATGAATCCGACATATGTATATGAATGAGAAGGAATTTAAAGAATGATAATAAACATACAATTATTATTGAACTGAAAACAAATTATGAAATTATAAGACCGAAAATTAATTCGAAGAATGAATATTAATCAAAATAATGATAAAGAATCCGACAAATGAAAACAAGTCCAAATAATGAAAAGGAATCCGATAACTGTTATCGATCTTTCCGGATCGAGATAAGACGTTAAAAAAAGAGGTAATAAGAAACAAAATTTGAAAATTGTTATGTGCGAAAAATAATGAACTCGTTATTGATGGAAACAACTTAGCTTGAGATTTAAACAAATGCATTCATCCATGTATAAGGGGGACCTTCAGCAGCTCTACAGAGTATTAGTTGTTTGCACTTATTTACTTAAAATTAGTTGTTTAGTTTGATAATAATTTGATTAGAATAATAGTTCTTTATCTTTCGGTCATTTCATGCTGGTTGAATTTCATATATATGTTGAACTCAATGGCTAATTATTTTTTGTTGTTGATTGGTTGGATTTCAACATTCTTCGATCTTTATCTCAAGTTCATTTTACGTTTGGCTTTCCCTTCATAGGCATTTATTTTAATCTTATTTTTTTACCGTCATGGGAATTTACTTTTAAAACTATTCAGGTTATTTTGTGTTTTTCTGTCCTTCTCTATAAAGCAATGCTCTAAGACCAACTCTATAGAGCATTGCTGGAACAAATTCCATAGTGAAAGGTTACTATAAAATGTGCTATTTTGGAATAATTTCACTTTTATAAAAATTGGATTTATTTATAGATATATCATGGGTGCATATCCTCATCTTTCCCAACCAGACTTCATCTATTTTAATTTCTGGATTCTTTGTGTTTGAAGGAATTTTTTTCTATCTATGTTGGTTTAATTTCTTTTCATTCCCCTATGATGTAAACAAATGATGACTTGTATTTTTCCCTTTATGAAAAATTACTTCGACAAATGAATTTTTTTTTGCTAATTTATAAGTTATAGTTAAATATTATGTTTCACTTGATAAAATATATTGTTTCCAAAAAAATAACTATTTAACAACTATTTTTTCTTTTATTACCATATAGAATTTTTTGTGACGATATTTTAGTAATCACTAAAATCATGACTTGCGGTGAAATTATACTGTCACTAAAATGATTAAAGCAACAAAATTTACTTCGTTACAAATGTTATTTCTTGTGAAGATTAGACATTGTTACTATATAAATATTAGCAACGAAAAAAGTTGATGGTCGCTAAAAATAAATATAACGTCAAACTTTTAGTTTCGTTACTGTAAAATTAGTTAGTGACGAATTAATTTGGTCAGTATAAGATTTTTTTTTGCAACGAAAGTTATAAATTATCACTAAAAAGATTTTTGTGCCAATTTTTTTGCATCATTGCAATATAATTAAATGCTGACAAAAATATATAATTACAAAAAACTTATTAGTCACTAGACATTATTTTGTCTCTAAACGAGGTCACTAACAACTTATGAGTGACGAAACCCGAGTCCCATCGCAGAAAACCTAACAACAGTGAAAAATTATTTTGGTCACAACAGTTAAGTTTTAACAATGAAATATTCTTTGCCACAAAAACTATTGTCACCAAAGCCATGTTTTCTTGTAGTGTGTGGGGTGAAATGACTTTCTCCCTAGAAAGTGTGGCCCTTCTGCTGAATTATCCCGTAACAGGAAACCTTAATATCCAATTGTCAGAAGATGAAGAAAAGATGCGAGCCGATCTTGCTGCGAAGTCGAAAGATTTCGTACGGAAAGAGAACGAAAAGTGTTTCTATGGCTGGTGGATGTCCCAATGGTTCCCGGATGAGTTGGAACCGATTCAGAAGAGTAGTGTACTTCATGTTGCAGCATTCTTGTCTCTCTGGTTGTCTAGGGACGTTTTCGATGATGGCTCCGGCAAGAAGGAAATAAGACAAGAGCTTCTGGCGATTGCTGTGAAGCTAGTGAAAGGTGAAGTCCTTCCCATTGGCAGCTTGTTCCTTGGTTCTCTGTATGCACATCTGGATCACTTGGTCGTGGACATGCGTGTTTCGGACGGTTTTATGAAAGTGGACTCGTATGTCCATGTTGCTTTCCTTCAGGCGTGGTTATGGGAGCATTTTGAAAAGTATGCTCCGAAACCGTTACCTGATAGACGCATTTACGTGTCTAATTTGTCCCAATTGTTTATATTGTTAGTGCTCGATTTTGTACTTATTTGGTTATTTTATGTCTTTGTAGGTGTTTTTGGAGAAATAAGCTTTTGCGGCGAAATTGGCTAAAAAGTGGTTTTTGCGCTCGTGGGAGAAAATTACTATACGGACTCTCACTTTGGATAAGGGGTAACCTAATTACTAAGGGGAAACACATTTCAGGGCATGTACTAAAGGGACACCGGAACTGGATAGGGGGAGGTCATCTTCAAAGTTTCAAAACTGGATTTTGGCGGAAAAAAAGGCAGCAGCGTCAACAGTTTTGGATCAAGGATTTGAGCGACCTAGGAGGCGATTAAATGGACAAATTTGGTACCCACGGACTCTACAAGACATAAGGGACCTGTTAGAAGCGATTAGACCCATCTAATTGGGCTGGATAAGTCAGAAAATCCACACAAAGTCAAGACAGTGCACACGGTTTCTGGTTAGGGTTTGAGATTAGTTTGAGAGATTTATGGGATATCTTGCGTGGGATATACATCAAAACAGTTGGGTAAAAGTCCTAGAAGATATTTGAGACGAGAGAATAGCTAGAAACAGCCTGTAACGCAACAAGAAGAAGATTATTCTTCAAACAACCCGTAAAGAATAATGGAGATTTCCAAGGGGTTTGATCGAGTTTCAAGGGGATTTAAAACCTATAAATAGTTGGTTTTATGTCAGAGAAGGGGGA